>NW_015513236.1:1590-3149 GCF_001515645.1 Sinocyclocheilus grahami | reverse complement strand
GATGACTTCAGATCTGTTCATTGCAGCATTAAGATCATTTTATTGCTGTCAACAGACTTAAGCAAACCAAACGATCAGCTATTGTTGTGAAATTACAAGATATAGGTAAGTATCAAATATATTTCTGTATTTATTCTGTCATTTTTTATTCTTACATTGTTTATATTTGGTGTCTTTTCATTGTGTGGGGTTTTCCCCACAGTTTTTTTCTAGGACTTTAAATATGTGAATTAAATTCTTAAAAAATAAAAAAAGGATGCAACTTGTGAATGAGTATAAAACACATTGCGATTATTAATCTACTAGAAAGTTAATTTACAGTTGTGAATTAGTTTAATATCATAAACTCAGTAACTGATTTATCTTTTATTTTGGCAGAACTGCTTCTCCTTCAGTGAAGCTCCTCCCACAACAATCACACCTTCAGTGAAGCTCCTCCCACAACAATCACACCTTCAGTGAAGCTCCTCCCACAACAATCGCACCTCCAGTGAAGCTCCTCCCACAACAATCACATCTTCAGTGAAGCTCCTCCCACAACAATCACACCTTCAGTGAAGCTCCTCCCACAACAAGCACGCCTTCAGTGAAGCTCCTCCCACAACAGTATCACCTTCAGTGAAGCTCCTCCCACAACAAGCACACCTTCAGTGAAGCTCCTTCCACTGCAGTTCAGCAATAAATGCTGGAATATTCCCATCAGTCTACAAGTGAAGACGAGCATCAAAGCATCAGGAAGAAGTGAAATCTGCAGAGACAGAGTTTATTGAAGGACAGAGAGAACATGAGAGATCCAGAACCCTGCAGAATGAAACACACTGAAGAACAAAGGCTGGTGTTTATTCTTGATCCTTCATCAATGAAGCTGAAGAACAATAAGGTTATAAAGCTTCAAGCTGTTTTAATTTTGTTGCAGTAGGAAAAAATTATTTTATTTTAGACAATTGTGTAGTTGGGAAGTTTCAGGGTCACTAAGGTCATGTGAAATGCATCAAAATGATTGGTAGAATATAATTGCCTACTTTCCACTGTTTCTTCAGGGTTCATTTGCAGGATTTACTGAAAATAAAAGTTTTTTACTTTAATTTCAGAGTTGATTGAAGAAAACAAGGAGCATGAAGAACTGAATAAAGAGGAGGAAAAACATGTCAAAACTGGAGAAAAACCTTTGAGTCGCTCTCAAACCAAACAGAAAGATTTAAAGAAAATAAAAGCCAAGAAATCTTTCACCTGCACTCAGTGTGGAAAGTGTATGAAATGCAAACAGAGTCTCATGATTCACATGAGGATCCACACTGGAGAGAAACCATACACTTGTGATCAGTGTGAGAAGAGCTTCAGACAATCATCACACCTTAAGAAACACCAGATGATCCACACTGGAGAGAAACCTTACAAGTGTTCACACTGCGACAACAGATTCAGTCGGTCAGGAGACCTGAAAAGACATGAGAGGATCCACACTGGAGAGAAACTGTTCACATGTGATCAGTGCGGGAAGAGTTTCAGACGATCATCACACCTTAAGAACCACATGAACATCCACACTGGAGAGAAAC
>NW_015513236.1:0-808 GCF_001515645.1 Sinocyclocheilus grahami | reverse complement strand
GCTCCAGAGGATCCACACTGGAGAGAAACCTTACAGCTTCATCTGTCAGATTCAGATCAACTCAAAGATGGATCAAAGATGAAAAGATGACTGACGTTTATTTTTACTTTGTTTTTTCATAGTTGTTCTTAAATCAAATAGTTATTCTTTCATGTATTTTTTCCAATTCTCATTTGCTTCTCTTGTAAGAAGAGATTGCTACCAGAACCCGGTAGAATTTGTTTGGGTATGTGTTTTGCTATTCGCAGTCCAGAAGAGAGATCTCTCTCGTGCTTTACGTCTGTGCAATTAATCTAATTTTATCTGCGATATTTGAGTTTGGCTTCCAATGATAATGAAAAGAAGATATTTGAGGTAAAGTGATTATCGTGCTGCATTCCGTCTACCTTTCCTTCACAGAGCTTTTGTTCTTCTCTTAAAGTCCAAACATAACATCGTAGATCTCAGAGTGAATCAGACCGTGATAACGTGACCAGAACTGAAACTGATCAAGAAGCTGAATTACACGGGAGGCCCCGAGTCCACATTTAGGACCTTAAAATCAGAGATTCTGTCATGTGACGCCAGCGAGACTGAGACTGATTTTACATTAGATTCATTCATTCGGTTTCTTTTGTAGGCTGTTATTTACCTGAATACTGCTGTTAGACCTTACTGAAAAACTTTGTCTAAAAAGCATCGTTTACGTAACTTTTTGTTTGTACTTTGCTTCTGTTCTTATTGTATTAATATCTTCAGTGATTGTTTGCAGACTTTTTACTTGCATTGATTAGTTTAGCATTAGTTGTTTCATGAAGTATCAAAGCTA
>NW_015513235.1:6235-7441 GCF_001515645.1 Sinocyclocheilus grahami | reverse complement strand
TTTTTTTTATATATTATTTTCATTTCTATATATTTTTAAATATTCATAATGCATATTATGCTTAAGTTGACGTAGTCTAAGGATTAATTTGATCACTGTCATTAAGCATTGAATAATAATAATTTCATTATTATTTATTTAGTCATCATTATTTAGTCTATTATTCGGTGATGTTTGAAGTTAAAGTTAGCTTGTGCTATCTGTCTGGACTCCTCCATGCGTCCTGACAGTGACTGTAATTAGGGGTTTTTTCATCAGCAGTGGCTGTGTGTGATCAGAGCTTCATCAGACACGACTGCCACGAGATGCTGAAGCGTGGGACTTATTATCTCCTGTGACGACGAGACACGCGCGCACATGTCACAAACTGTGCTCAACACAGCGCTTATGAGCTGGAGTAATGCATGTGTGGCCATGTGTCTTCACAGTTAATGGACTTTGGACTTTCTCATATCATTAGTACATTAATACATATCATATAATCAATGTATTTACATTTTATTAATATTTATTAATATTTCTGTTTATGGGATTATCTCAGAACAATACTGGACATTTTATGATGCTGTTAGATTTTTTAAAGAAATTATGAAAAAAATAAAAATCATAAATAATAATTTATAAAAGTGTCTGCTAAATGCATAAATGTAAGTATAATAAACGTATAATATTATAAAAAAAGATATACAATTATAAAAATTATTTTAAAATAAACTAATAAAAAGAAAAAGATAAAAAATAAAAAGAAAAGGGTCTTGGGCTTAGTTTACAGAAATAAAACATAACTATAAATAATATAAATAATGCAATTGATAAAAAATACTAAAATATAAATAATAACAAATTATTAAAATAAATCACAAAAATAATTTATCAAAGTGTCTGCTAAATGCATAAATGTAAATATAATAAACGTAGTTTAAAAAATATATTAAATAAATATAACAAATAAAATAAAAAAAATCACAAAAATGTATTAGTGAATTTGGAAAAATATGTTCTACTTAAGGGAAAAAATGGCATAATTGGATTAATTTAGTTATATATTAAGTTTTACATTTATGCGTTTTAATACATTTATGTTTTAATCAAAACACCTTACATTACACCTTACGTTGCACTTTTCAGTTCATGCATTTCCTGGGAATCGAACCTGTGGCATTGGTGTTGCTAGCGAACGCATCATGTATGTTTATACACAAAACC
>NW_015513235.1:4716-5238 GCF_001515645.1 Sinocyclocheilus grahami | reverse complement strand
CTCCAGTCCATCAGTTAATGATCCTGATGATTAAAAACAAAATTAATTTAATCATAAAATATTGTTTTGCATTAACAAGTGCAGTTACTAGCAATACACGTTTATTTCTTGCTAATGCACATTTGACAGTAAAGCACTGAGCTGGAGTTGGGAAGTATACAAAATTTACATTTATTAACAACAGTAACGTGCAAAATCTAATTTTAATATTAAAAAATAAATATTCTGCTCTCATTAAATGTACCATTGTTCTTTTTATAGTATTATACTGAACTGACCGACAACATCAGTGATTATAAAAGGAGCGCTCTTTACTTTGTGATTCAGTCGCAAATTGAACAAAAGTTTGTTTTTCAAGGCACTTTGCGACTTTTCTTACTTCAAATACATGAAAAGTTTTCACATGAAAAAGCTTTGACAACATTTGATAGTTTATAATAGTGATTTTATGATATCAAAATATAAAGCAAAAAAGTGGAAATGAATGACTAATAAGCCAATAAGTGCTCCTTTGCTGCCATC
>NW_015513235.1:1807-2993 GCF_001515645.1 Sinocyclocheilus grahami | reverse complement strand
TTAATATCCTAATGATTTTTGGCATAAAAGAAAAATCTGTAATTTGGACCAATACAATGTTTTTTGGCTATTGCTACAAATATCCCTGTGCTACTTAAGACTGCTTTTGTGCTGCAGGGTCACATATGCAACAGAGCTTTTACTGGATAAAAAAAGTCTAAACTATTAATCCGACAACAGAAGTCATGGAGGAGATTGTATGTGACAGGATTAACAGGAAAGGTTTGATTATGTCTCATTTGGAGGCCTTGCATATCAAATACAGTATGATACAGTAGCTGTATAGGGTTAAAGAATCTTTACGTACAATGAAAACAGACAGTGATCACATCTGTCAAGCTCCAGAAATGCAGCTCGTCTGGAGTTGATGTTTGATGGTGCCGGCGATGCCAGTCATCCGCATAATCCTCTGTTTCATATTGATGTGGTTTGTTTTTTATTTTCTATTTTTTTAGCTCCGTCATTTGTTTGAACATCTCCTGGCAAAGCAGCCGCTGCATCTGTAGCTGTGATTATGAATATGACAGTAATTATTCTCCGCCGGCTGCCATCAGCTCATCAGAAAACATCTCACTAGTGTCTGGCAGAACTGTTTGCTTTTTGAGTGCTTTTTTCTTATTCTTTTGCTTAATTCTTTTTCAGAGAGAATAAATAACAAATACGCTCATGAGTGTCTTTACAAGCAGAAGTCTTAAGAGCTCGACGAGCTGGAAGAGGTGAAAACACTGAGGACGAGACTGATTCCATGCCCAGACTAGATTAATACACACAGCTGGTTATTTATTGGTTATTCGCAAAATCACAAGTCAGATTTGTTACGCTTGGAGCACACAAGCAATAAAATGCCAAAAATGGCAAACTATGGTAAAACTATGCTAAAACGTCTGTATATTTTGAAGCTGAATCTTAACATTCATGTAATGTCCACATTTGTCCTACAATCAAAAAACTGAAAAAGGAAGAAATTGAATTATACTTGGCAGGCAGAATTAAAAAAAATTTTTTTTTTATTAATTAATTTATTTTAATTTCATTATTTATTTAGTTTTTGCATTGTAATTCATTTTTTTGCATTACAGTCATATTAATCACATTAAAGGGATCATATGATGCGGTTTCAAGTTTTCCTTTCTCTTTGGAGTGTTAAGTTGCAAAGACTAAAGTCTCAAATCCAAAGAGATATTCT
>NW_015513235.1:0-532 GCF_001515645.1 Sinocyclocheilus grahami | reverse complement strand
CCAGCCAGTCAGGAGCGCTGTGGTGCGACACTGAAACCCTGTAAATATGAGTGTTTGTGTTTGTGTTTTAGGTTGGTGCTGTGGTGGAAGCCAGGAACCAAGATGGGATCTATCAGGAGGCCACCATCAACAAACTCACTGACGCTAGTTTGTACACCGTCGGTAAGACCATCTCATCTCATCTCATCTCATCCTACACTGCATTTCAGCACTGCACATGTCTTCAGATAGCTGCTTATGTGTCTGTGCCACTTCCATCCTTGTTTTATGGTTTACTTTAGGTTCTAGCATCATATGTGAGAGCAGCACAGTCAGTCTGAGATGCTGGGTAATTTTCATCTCAGGGCTCAATAATTAAAATGTATATTATTTTATATTAATTATAATTTATTATATTACTACATTTTTATAAGTAGGATCATAATAAATAATAATATTATCTTATAATATTGTAATGTTTTATAATTTAAATATTTATTATATTGTAATACCGGCAGGGATTGTAGGTGGGGGGAGTGAATGTACAGCGCTC
>NW_015513234.1:5896-7452 GCF_001515645.1 Sinocyclocheilus grahami | reverse complement strand
CCTCCGACGTGACGTCGAGAGTGACCGACTGAAAGGGAACTGTGTCAGTTGCCCGATGGCCGGTAACATTTTTATAAATTCTAACAGTGCAATGTCGTGAGAACATAAACGTGAACAAATGTGAACAACGCTCCATACAGTTAACGGGTCAGTGCTGCTTCATCACAACAGTGTAAGCCTTTGCAATGTAAATATTCAAGAGCTAGAACACATGAAAGGGCACACGTTACTCGCGCTGAGTGGGAAGTTTAAACATCCGATGCCCCGGCCTGAAAGCCGCATCTTGAGCTCTGCTTCCTTCCTGCGCTTGAACGGACAAATTCACACAACATTATGTCAAAAATGCCCATCTCTGTGAGTATCCTAGTAAAGTAGTTGGTTCTTAAGTGAACATGAACAGCTGAGAAAGAAACCAAACACGAACCGCGCACAACGCAATGCGTCACAAGACAATATAACCCATTATAATCAGTGATTTAGCCTCATTCAGACTGTCAGCCCAAATCTGATTTTTGTGCAAATCCGATTGAAATCTGATCATATTTAAATAGTCTGAACGGCAACGAACTACATGAAATCTGATTTTTGCAAATCCGTTTCGAGCTACATTCATATGTGGTTTGGAATCCTATTCAAATTGCATTCCTGGAAATCTGTTTCAGTCTGACCGGTCAGATCGGATTTAGCTTAGTCTTTTCATGTTTTCACGCCATGTAAAACGTAAAAACGTCAAACGTTTTTGTAGAAAACATAATGAACGTCTTTACAG
The DNA here is from genome assembly GCF_001515645.1 of Sinocyclocheilus grahami. Taxonomy (NCBI): domain Eukaryota; kingdom Metazoa; phylum Chordata; class Actinopteri; order Cypriniformes; family Cyprinidae; genus Sinocyclocheilus; species Sinocyclocheilus grahami. The sequence goes on along the minus strand of NW_015513234.1, from coordinate 6,683 downwards.
AAACTTTACAAGAAACGGCATTGCCATAGAAACCAACGCACATTCCATAAAGCGAAAGAGCGCTTATGGACACACAAATCGGATATGAACAGTTGCAATACACAGTGTGGACAGTCAGTTATTCAAATCAGATTCCATCCGGATATGCACAAAATCGGATTTGGGCAGTTTGAACGAGGCTTTTGTCTACACAGGATGCGGCATGGCGCGACACGACAAATCGCCGAAAGTAAACGGATTCCCTGTTCTATTTCTGTTCTATTCCCTGTTTTTTATCCAGTGTTGACAACTTCAAGCTGCCGTGTAGACACGGTGCTAAAGTGATATACACAGAATTCCAATAATCCTGCTGTTGATCAAAGAAAATAGGACAAAAAAATAACAATAACTCACTGCTCTTGTACTTTAAAAAAGATATAAAGACTATAGTATTATTTGATTAGTGTAATTTATTACATTTCTGTAGGCTACCAGAAAAATCACTGTTAGACCTGCCTGAAATGCACCGTATCTATTTGTGTCTTTGTTGTATAGTAGGCTATGTTGTGCTATTGCTTGTAATTTGATTTGCTCTTATTTTACAACTGACTATTTACTAGTCTTTAAAAATGTAGCCTATTTAATTTTTATTGGTTAAGCTAGTAGTTTTAGCAGGTATCGAAACTGGAATCAAGGATTGTGATTTTTTGCTATTATCTAAAATGTTGGTGTCATAACTGCCTGTTTTTTTTCCCATGGCTGGTAAAAAATATTTCTGGCTGGTAAATTTCCTTAAGTCACCGGCCAA
>NW_015513234.1:4566-5459 GCF_001515645.1 Sinocyclocheilus grahami | reverse complement strand
CAGTCTGGCACCCTAAATGCAATAATATCACAACATAGTGTTGTAAAAGTTCATCTGATAGTTAGCTGGCATGTTTTCCTGTCTCCTGCATCTCCTCTCCTGCATGCCCTTCTTCACAGACAGTTTTGGAGTTGTTTTTAATGAGCTCCCATGACTAGCCTCTATAATCACTGTAAATCAGTTCAAAGGCTTGACTACACAGGGGCCAGATTAAGCAGAGTACAGGAAGAGATTTATCTGTGCCTACAGCCAGTGAGTCATGCCTCACGCTGCCCTTATAAAAAAAATGTGTGAATGAGGGGAAAAGAGAGAGAGACGAGACACAGAAAGACAGTAAAGAACTGTTTACACCTGGTACTGACATGCATCTCCTCGCAACTGGATTTTGAGGCGAGAATCTCTGCTTTTGAGACTACAAAGATGTTGAGAAAGCACAAAAAGTGAAAACTAGTCTAAGGCCGGTTTTACACCACAAGCGTGAGCAGTGTGTGAGCAGGTCATATTTTTTTGGTATGCATGTTAAAGGGATAGTTCACACAAAAATGAAAATTCTGTCATTAATTACTCACCCTCATGTCGTTCTAAACCCATAAGACCTTCGGTCATCTTCGGAACACAAATTAAGATATTTTTGATGCATTCTGAGAGCTCTCTGACCCTCCCATAGACAGCAAGGATCCTTACACGATCAAGGCTCAGAAACGTAGCAAGGAGATCGCTAAAATAATCCATGTGACATTAGTGGTTCAACCGTAATTTTACAAAGCTACGAGAATACTTTTTGTGCGCAAAGAAAACAAAAATAACAACTTTATTCAACAATACGTCTCCTCCGCGTCACCCTGGCACCATTTTAGGCCTGATCACCGACGATGATGAATCAGTCTACAGAG
>NW_015513234.1:1990-3274 GCF_001515645.1 Sinocyclocheilus grahami | reverse complement strand
TTAATGACAGAATTTTCATTTTTGGGTGAACTATCCCTTTAAAAAGTTAGTGCATTCATACCGGGAGCAGGAGCAACGCATGAGTATCACGCAGGAGTTCAGAATAAGCATGTCTAATGTGTTTTTAAAAGAATTGGAGTATGTCAGAAAGGAAAATGAAGAATCAAAAATATGTATAGAAGACATATGTTAAACTTGTTATTAATTATTTAGTTTGGGTGAAAGTATGGTGTATTATAAAAAACATTATAAACAGCATGTTCTATATCGAAGTATGACTGAAATAACATGATCGGAGCTGTTGTCTTGATTGTGCTTGCTGTTTCCTATTTATGTGAATCCCCATATTAACAAACTTTCAAGACTATCAAGTTTCCCCAGACATGTAGCTGCTGCTGTGACGCTGTTTCCAGTGTGAATACTTTCTGTAGCTGCAGTGGCGATGTAGTTTCACTGACGTGAAACCGGCATAAAGGTGCACCAAACATTTCACAGAAATATATTAAAATTGTATTAATTTTGGATTGCTTGGTTGCAAGCATAGGATGATCACAGGATGAAGTCTGGTTAAGCCAGACTTCTTAACTAGCTTAAAGGGCACCTATTATACAAAATTCACTTTTACATGGTATTTGGACATAAGATGGCTCTAAAACACATGCAAATAAGTTTTTAGCATGACAGACATGATAATCAAAATCAAACAGATGTTTTTTTACATCTGTTTTTTTGTATTTTATCTGAGATACGAGCTGTAAAGGCACAGCCCTATTCTGGAAAGGGGCAGGGAGCAGTAGCTCATTTGCATTTAAAGAGACATGTACGAAAACAGTGTGTTTTTGCTTCCACTCAAACAGGCATTTTCAAAATAGTATAATAAATGATCTGTGGGGTATTTTGAGCTGTATCAAACACCTTCTCAACAACTTCTCCACAAAGTCCATGAGGTACCTGTACAGTACCTGTTTTGAATCCAAGAACGACTCTAAACCAGATTGATTTCAAGCTTCTGAATTTACTTGTACATATTGGTAGCTGGAACCCTCCACATCTGAACACCTCTGAGATGGCCCTCTTTCCCCACCACCACACTGACGTTGCTGTTGCGGTAGGCACTGTCGCACTGGGCTTGAGTTGGGCCTAGAGGTCCACTTGCTCCACAGGAGGTAAACCACCATGTCATTAGGGAAGCCTCTGAAAATAAAATGTTGTTTTTGTAATGTTTTTACAACTTTTGGTTTTGCCATCACAGGAATAAATTGCATTTTAAAATATATTCAAATA
>NW_015513234.1:403-1607 GCF_001515645.1 Sinocyclocheilus grahami | reverse complement strand
CAGCAGGACTTCTTTAGTCAACCATCTCCACTAGGACAATGATGTTGATACAGTTGATTCTTGCTAGTTTATCAGTCAGAAAGCCACTAAACCAGACACAGCCAGGATAAACCAGCCTGGACCATTATGGACATATCTGCTGGTCTAAACTGATCCTTTCAACAGGGTTTAAATACTAGCTTTTACTGGATAAGATTTAAAGATGTTGAGGGACCACAGACTGTGACAAAGATAATATGACAGCAAGAGGAGAACTAAGCAGAAAGCTAAAGATTATGTTTAATGAACAGATGGCTCAGAAATTTCTCAAAATCACAGATTCTGGGAAACAAAGTTAACGTGGATACTAAATCTTGACTTTCACAAGTCTTGAATGCCAATTAATGGGCTTGTCAATTCCTGCGGTCAACCGTGTCGTGGCAAGAAACCTGACTCTGAAGATCTGTAAATGCTTGTTAGAATAGCAGAAAGATTATTGTTGGCATTTTTACGACATTTGCGGATTGTGAGATAGGAGGTCCTCTTATCGGTCTATGTTCCTTCAAAACGAATCAAGCGGAATCTATATCAACTGCGTGATGAGAACCATCTCCCTCTGCTAACTGGAGACAGCGGTTAGACATCATGTGTGTGCATCACATCTTAAATTCTCCGTCTGTCTTACTAAATACTCAAATTTTGTGAAAACGCCCTATCACTGAGTGCTTGGATGCAATCGTGAGTCTGTGGTGTGGTCAATAAACTTTTGCACCAGGGATGAACAAATGAACCATTATTCTGCCCGAGTGTTGAGTGTTTGGGTGCAAACTTATGTGTACATGTGTGAGGCAGAAAGGTTACCTGTGTCAAAACATGCTGCACTTAATGAAATGTCATCCAGTGCAATGTTAGCTTTAGATCCAGAAGTCCAGAAGGCCTGCACTTTAAGATGGAAGCTGTGCTCAAAACAAATGACAAATTATTTTAGAATAAGAGCAACGGTGAAATCAGATTTATTAATGTAAATGTAGACATTTAATGAAATTACATAACTCAAGTGCAGGTCAACAATTCCACTCTAAGCAGGGTAAGAGTATTCCTCCGACAAATTTCAATTAGATTTTTTTTTACTTTACTTTTGTTTTGAGATACTCTTTGTCAGTAAATTCCCATTTACTTGGTAAATGTTTTATTTAGAATTTTCTCGTTAGTCCAAAAAAAAAAA
>NW_015513234.1:0-393 GCF_001515645.1 Sinocyclocheilus grahami | reverse complement strand
CGCTTATATTGAAGCCAGTCTGCCAAAAAGACAGGTTGTGGAATGTGCCACTTTATGACGGAAAAGTGTGGCTAAACACCGCCTCCGCAGAAGAAGATCAATGCCTCCTTTTACATCATGGCCTGTTTAGCCCCGCCCACCAATTCACGCATGTAGTACATAAATGACAAGAGCGGCAAATGCAGGTCTACGCAGAAACCAAACGAAAAACTTGATTTGTTGAACTTTATTTTTGAGTAACTATTTTCATTACGTGATCATTATTGCTTTGATATTACAAATCGTTTGATATGTATTGAATATTTATGCATTTTTAACCTAAATCACAACAGCGTCCATCTGCGAAGGATGTACGCTGTCAAACATACACAACTGTTAGCCAATCATAGCAGT
>NW_015513233.1:24380-25144 GCF_001515645.1 Sinocyclocheilus grahami | reverse complement strand
GGCGGTCAGCACATGTTCTGCTCTCTGCTCTCTGTGAATGACAGTCTCACCTCGTTTATAATCCGAGCAGCTGATTAATTATGTGCTGGAGCTCATTAATTACTGTCAGCTCCAGTCTGCAGTCAATATGGCAGGTAAAACTGTTCAAATCAGTGTGTGGTCTTTATCTGTAAAAGCAGCTGCGCACATACTGGCTTTAGTTTGAATCCAGCTAATGGCTAATACCAAATACTTGTTTTATTCCAGAGCTTCCTGCAAAACTATATTAAAAATAAGTTAAGAAGTGTATCATGTCTGCTAACAAGCAGAACCAGATGTAAAATAACTTTCCCCCTTGTTTTCCTGGTTTAATCTGAGCAGCAGCAACATAAACAATAAAATCATCATTACAAAGAACAAGACAGAAACTTGAGTGCGACACACATGTACCTCATTAACCTTGCCATTAAACATTAAACGATGATCTACAGTATAGAGCCGCTGGAAACCATAGCAACAGCACGCGTCAGTCACGTGGAGTTTAAGGCCCCGATCAGACTGAATGCGTTTTTCAGGTTTGAAGACACGAGGCGCAGCGCACTGCCTATTTTTGGTTGACTTTTTTTAATTTAGAAAAGAGCAGTGCCCTGCAGGTTTTTTTAATGCTGCTAGGCAACCACCGAATCAGCTGTGCTGTCAGTCTAATCAAAGATTAAAACCTTTGGTTTGCTTTTAAGTAAACTGTCATATTAGTAGGAACTTTAAAAAAAACACAGCTCTGGGTA
>NW_015513233.1:22407-23407 GCF_001515645.1 Sinocyclocheilus grahami | reverse complement strand
GTACGACGCCCCAGTTACCGCGCGGCGTAATTAACGGGCCTGGGCTGTCCTAAATGACAAATCACGCTTTATATTACAGCAGTCGCTCACCAAACATCAACTATATCACAGTTTATTCACAAAAGAAGAATCTGAAGAAGAGGAGAATGTCTTTTATAGGCTATACGATGATATAGTGTCCACGAAAGAGCCAAAAATACAATAAAAGCATTTCGCATGACTCTTGTGCTGAAGATACTTCTGAAAAACTATTTTTTTAATAGGCCCCAAATAAGGAATTAAACAAAGGATTTGAATGGATTTAGGAGAATAAAGAAAACGAAGAGCGGTAAAAGGACAGGAGTAATATTTATTTTAGTCGACACGGCGACCGTTAAAGATGGAATTCGCGCTCAGTTTCTTTGAACAGAATAAAGCCCGCCTTTTTATTTGAGTGGCCTTCGTTTCGACACTAACGAGCGCTGTTCGACACATAATCATCCTAAAAATGTAACTTTTATACATTTGTCAAATATTGTCAAACATCAAATATTGAGGTGGACAATTAGGCCATTTCTAATTACTGGGGGTCTATGCTGATTACGGCGCTGGTTCCATTAAAAAAATAACCAGCATATGAGGAATATTACATAAAATATGAATATTGTTTTGTGTTAAATGAGGAAGAGCTGCTGTTTTCTGCCAGTACTGACACGGCTGAACTCCTGGAAAATATAACAACATTTTGGAGAAAAACACCATGCGGCTTCCCACGTATTTCTGGAGTGAGAGTCAAGCTTAAAATAATCCGAGCATTATAATCTTAAAGATCGTTAGGAATGTTCACAGTTCAGATTGGTTTACAGACGGTTAACAAACCGAAGGACAAGGTGACTGGTACATCAACCCTCGTTTCAGACGAGGACGACAGAAAAAGCCATTTCCTTCACAAACAGAGCGCTTTCATCTTTCAAGGCTACTCTGGATGATGGTTTCCCGCTCGTGTTACAGAGAAACCCAC
>NW_015513233.1:22102-22397 GCF_001515645.1 Sinocyclocheilus grahami | reverse complement strand
AACAACACAGATGCATCTGCAACCTGGAGATAAAACGCTCAACACGCGGCGTGTCGAGAACATGCACCGAGCACACGCAGCCTTCTGAGAGTTACTCAGTCGAACATTCAGAGAAAGTGTCATGATGCTTTCCTGCTACCCTTACACCATCAGAATAACATTTAGGCCTAAATTGAAGAATTATGCATTTGAATTGCATATAAACCCCATAAACAAACTACTAAACTTCATGTGATGCATATTTGTCAGCCAAACATAAATGAAACCGGTCAGATTTCTGTAATGGAACTAATAA
>NW_015513233.1:19901-20425 GCF_001515645.1 Sinocyclocheilus grahami | reverse complement strand
TCAAACACATGCACTTTGAAACCCGTTTTGAAAAGTGTGCATTTCCAGGCCCCCAGCGTGCTGATGTTGTGTACATGAACGGCCAAAATGCATGTAAAGTTTTCAGTTTTTAGTTGAAAACGGTGTTGTGTTGTGTCTGGGTTTTGCTTTGTTTTCATATCTGCTGAAGGTAATGACAGAAGTACTTTGACCAATAGCAAGCAGGCATTGCACATACTCCCCCAATAGAGGCGTGCAAGCAGGTGTGATCTCCAGAGAACAGTCAAAGCGATGCAGAGACACTGTATGTATGTAACAAAGCCAATGTGTTTGATTGCATACCGTGAAGCAATAACAGCGTGCATGTAACTGAATGTGGATTTCTGTTAAAGCATCGCTCACTGACTGAGTTCTGGCAGTGGCTCTGGAGGAGTCTTGCAAGCATTCTGTCCATTGAATCGTACAGATAATGGCCTGGTTGGCGGTGAGCAGATAAACAAGGTGCTCGCTGTCGGTAGATTTGTAGCTCTGCCTCAGGAACCCAA
>NW_015513233.1:17691-18606 GCF_001515645.1 Sinocyclocheilus grahami | reverse complement strand
TATTGAAGTTGTAACCCGCTGTCGGTGAGTCTAGTCTGATCATGCCTCATCAAGTCAAGTCTGTGTCTCGGTGTATGTTTGTATTTTGGATCACGTCTGTAAATAAACTGCACATCTCAAACCCATCTCCAGGATTGTTTGTGTGATGGTCTGCTCTCGTTGGTTGCTGAAACTTTTGGACGCCGAGATGCAGTTAAACTTTACATAACCCAAGACTGCGGAGGGGTTATTCTGTACATGTAGTACAATCTCAACACCCACACAGCGAACGCAGCAGCCACTAAAATACTGCGCCATCTGTGTCTCAATCGAAGCGTGGGCACCAACACGCTCCGTCATACAAACTAATACACAACACGCTGCTTAATATAGAAGCTGCTGATGAAACGCCAGCGACGGCGGGCTGAAGAGGTCCGAATCAAACTCAGAGAGTGGAGTGAATGTGAGATGTAGACGCGGCCTGTTTCTCTGCAGGGTCTTGAGAAGGTCTTCACACGCTTGTGTCGAACTTCAGCTGTTTTCTGTGAGGAACAGACACTCATTTGAGTCCTTATTCAGTGAAACATTTAGCTGTAGAGTCTCATAAACTCAAACGCCACGTGAAGATGCGTCGCTGTCAGTACAGTCACCTGATAAGCAAAAGCACATTAAATGTAGAGAAATCAAGGGTCTCACTCTTATAGATGAATGTTTTCTATTGATTTAGAATTAGTTTCTTTAGATTCACTATCACTCAAAGGTTTGGAATAATTCAGATTTTACATGTTTCTGAAAGAATTCATCAAGGCTGCATTAATTTGATCACAAATACAGTAAAAACAGTAATATTGTGTATTATTATTACAAATTATTTTAAGATGTCATTTATTCCTGTCACATGATCTTCAGAAATCAGTATAATATGCTGATCTGCTG
>NW_015513233.1:0-472 GCF_001515645.1 Sinocyclocheilus grahami | reverse complement strand
CCATAACATGTGATCGAGAGAATAAAATCACCACTTTCTGGGAAATTGGTGCAAGGAATCAAAAACAGTAATGAAAGCTGATGTAACCTGGAGCCCATGTGGCTCTTTTGTCCTATAATTAACGACGGTCCTCTCAGAGCGTGCAGATGAAGTGCAATAACAAGCGCTGTAGCGTTATAGCTTGTGTTAAGATGTCTGATGTTTGGGAATGCAAACTTGTGAGACAGTTATGGAGGTGATTATACCAAGTCATTTCGATGACGGACTTTGGCTCTAAATGATTAAAATCACATTTGAGATGGTGCGTGATGAGATCGGTGCGCTGGTTAGCCCAATCACATGATCTGATGAGGCAAAGTCACGTGACTTTTTAGATGCACATTTGAGTTTTTGTAGTTTACACAAAAAGATTTTAACAGTACTGTTGTCAAACACATGCACTTTGAAACCCGTTTTGAAAAGTGTGCATTTC
>NW_015513232.1:7046-7444 GCF_001515645.1 Sinocyclocheilus grahami | reverse complement strand
AAAAAAAAAGAAATCATCACTGTCACTTTATCAATTTGTTGTATTCATGCTAAACAAAAGTATTAATTAAAAACATCCTGACCCCAAGTTTTTGAGCGGTAGTGTTTTTTTTTTTTGCCATTTAATTTGAGTACCTCAAGCACTGTTTACTTAATTTGTATGTTTGATTTATTGTTTTTGATTAACCAACTGTTTACTTGACTGATTACTTGAAGCAACGCTTACATAATTTTACTAAACACTTTTAAATAATGCTTATGTTTATGCTGTGGTATCGAGAATCATGACATTTTACTGGACTACTGAAACTTCTCATGCCACACAAAGTGCTAAAATTAACTGAGAAAAATCCCTTCTCTCATTTAAGTCAAGTAACGCACAGGCTTGGCACAATGAGT
>NW_015513232.1:5993-6775 GCF_001515645.1 Sinocyclocheilus grahami | reverse complement strand
TGGCCATTAGTTTGTATAAGAGAGCTGAAAAGAGCACCTCACTTCCTCAACAGGGCTCTGGGCTACAGACGATGAGTGACCAGTTTGTCAAACCCATGCTGAAAATAAAGACATAAGATATGGCAGAGTGGTAATCGTCAGCTTTTCTGGCTGTTTGAAAAGAGGGCACAAGAGAGACGGCATGTGTCATGTGGGACTCATCATATGTTCAGAACATCAATTTTCCCAAAGCATTAATTGTTCTGAATACTTCCTAGGAGGACAAGAAAGCATGATCTAACAGTTGGATGAGCAAAGGACAAATTAAAAGTCCTTTGTCTAAAAGTCTCCAAGGTACAGACAGCCTCCTCTCTGCCATATCAGAGCATTTCAATCACAGGGCTACATGAGCAGAGGGAGCTGCATAACTGTCAGGCCCTGAAAAGAATCGATAGAGTGGTGTGTCCGAACGACAGGAAGCCCATTGCCTGATAACAGGTGGAATGAGAGAGGAAGTGAGAGAGGGATGGGGAGGTTGCAGTGATAATAGCGCAGGTGGTGGACGCTCACTAACTGAGAGCTGTTCTCTCAAATGACAGCTGAGTTAGTCACACCACTGAACTCCAAAGAAAGAAAAATCATTCATAAATGTCAGGATATCGATTTGGCTGGAATAAAAACTACTTGGAAAGGCACTGGATATAATGAAGAGGGAAGTGAGATGAACAGGATATGGCGATCTTCTCCAAGATCTTCAAGGCCTGTTCACACAAAGACAAATATTCAGTACAAGAAAAAAAAAA
>NW_015513232.1:1448-3128 GCF_001515645.1 Sinocyclocheilus grahami | reverse complement strand
ATCCACGCAGGTTTTGGGGAGCAGGCAAGGCCAAGCGAAGGTCATGAGACGCCTCAGCTTGCTGTTTCTGCTCTTGTTGTTGTCATGGATGTGATGAGGAGCATGCTCTACCAGCAGGGTTGAGAACTGAAGCAAGTAGATCCTCAATGAGTCGGCCAGATCTGCCTGCTTCTCAGGATCAAGAACCTACAATAACGGGAAAAACGTGTTACAAGACACTAAACGATGCATTCTTTTTAAGGCTGTGAGGCATATGGCAGACTTAAAAGTCTGTTTAAACTTGAACAGCTTCCTTTCCTGCTGGAGGTGTTGAAAACAATCCCGGGGAATAAACGGGCTGTTTGGTTTGCTCTTTGCTATGATTACCAGCAGGGGAGAGAATCAATTTAAGCGTGAAATAAATGAAGGCTATTAACCTTCATTGCTTGGAAAACAAACACTATGACCTTTATTGTAGCCTTGACATTTCTGCTGGTGAAATAACAGCCAGAGGTCATCCTGGATAAACTGGTGACTTGATAAAAGACAGAGTGAAAGCACTGCTTATGGTGCTGTTGGAGAGGGTTACCTTGGTGATGAAGACACTAGTGATGCTCTCAGGGTTGTCACCCTCTGGATTGGGTGGCCCCAACAGTTGCTCGCCTTCTCCTTTCTCAAAGCTGTATAGGAAGGCTGGGTTCAGGATGTGCTGCAACACCTGGAAAGTGGACACAAATAACATGCAAGTTACATTTATGTATTTACATTGAGGATATCAAAGAAATGGGAAGGTGTCTGTTTATCAAATGAGCAGCATTACAATTGTTTGAGAAAAATAATTTTGTTGCCTGTTATTCATTCCACAGGTCTTTAACTCCAAACTGACACCATGGCATAGATATATGATGTTGTTACAGCCTATATAAATAAACTGTATAAATATAAATGACAAAAATTTAATTGTTTATTATCACCATCACTAATAATTATAATAATAGAAAGACATCTCAGAATAGCTGCCCCTATGATGGGTAACCTGCTTCATGTATAACAAGAACTAAGGGCCACTGGAGTCTTCATGTGAGTGTATATTTAATCATATGCCAACAATTCTACTTAATGCTTTGTGTTAACTTTAATGAAAAAGATTCATGGTGAGTGAATCTTTATAGTTTTTAAGCATGTTGCAATTTACTGAATTGATTGAATTTGCTTAAATGATCAAAACCATGGCTGCTTTGGCAGCGCTGGCATAGATAAAGCCATTAAAAAGTGTGATGATGACAGAAGAGAGAGAAAAGCACAACGTAGCACCTCAGATTTTGTTAATTTGTAAGTTAACTGTTATTAATCACCCTGAAGATCATTATATTACTGTCACTGACCAGTTGAGGCCATGTTTTTAGATGCTCAAAACCCCTAATTCCATCAAGCCCTGACTTCCCATATGTTAACTCATGTGTTACATAATTATCATCTTTGAACACTAATGGCTTTGTTTCTGCTCTACATTATTAATTTGAAAGAAATATCAGAGATTAATAAGCATGTCAACCATGTACCACTTGGTAATTTAAGCTATGAGATAATACTAGCTTTGTACAAGACAATAGTTTGTCTAGTCAGACACAATGGTTGGGTTGTTTGCTAGCTGACGTGTGCATCAGCATGTGGATTTATTCAAACATGGAGGCCGTGGGG
>NW_015513232.1:0-889 GCF_001515645.1 Sinocyclocheilus grahami | reverse complement strand
TTTTTTTTTTTTTTTGCCTGTGACAGTGAAAATGTCACCCAAAAAAACTAATCTAAACTACTGACACATCCGAGCTAGCAGAAAACAGTCTTTGTTTTGAGCCCTGCTCCATCATCTACGTTTACCCATCTTCTCCAGGGCTGATTAAAGGCAAACCCACAGCGTATGAGCAATGGCTATTAGAGTAATCTGGAGATAAATATTCATTAGCGTTCTTCAAAGACTTCGGTTGACTGTGAATACGTGCCTTTGAGAACCGAGTGTGTCATGCACGACCAGTCCCTGTCGCCCTCCTCTCCTGAGCATACATATTCAGCAGGGGCTGGTTGTTAGCCGCATTAGATGGTCAGCGTTAAGAAAGCGTGACGCTGTGCCACTCTCAACAGAAATGTACCGCAAAGGTGGAATTTATAATGCTGACCATGGATGTCCATGTCATGGCATCAGTCACACTCGTGGTAGCTTTTAATCAAAAATATGAGGTCACCACAAAGGCAAAATCCATGGGAGTTTCTTCTTAACATGTTAATACTCATACACAGGTGTACAAATGGTATAACCTCACCTTTGCCTTGAGCTCATCATTGAAGTGTGGGTCATTGAACTCCACGAAGCGGAAGAAGAGCGCTCGTTTGTGTGTGATGCTGTAGTTCTTTGGGATTTCCTCCTCCATGTATTCCTTCAGGAAGGTCATGTTGCACAGGAAGCGACCAGTGAAGGCTCTCAGAAGCTGAAAGAGTAGCTCAATCTCAGAGTAGTTGCGTCTGAAAGAAAATGTACAACTTTAGTGAAAAATAATCAAGCTAAAAACATTGCATTTCCATTTTCCAATCTATTAACAACATTTAAAGTGCCCCTATTATGGATTTTTGAAAAATACCTTTCATGC
>NW_015513231.1:20031-20401 GCF_001515645.1 Sinocyclocheilus grahami | reverse complement strand
GTGATTATTTTAATAGAGAAAAGGGTGGCTGGTATTACTGAGTGATTATGTGGAATGGACAGGGAAGGCCCTCAAGATATGGCCAGATAATGCAGGGAATGAGAGGGAGGGCAAGGCTGTGACACTCTCAAAGCCTAGATAAGCCCCCGCAAAAGCCACATGTCCCAACCACCTTCTCTCTTTCTCTCCCCGGCGCAATCTCTCTCACTCTCCTTCAAAAGAACAGACGTTATCTGATGCATTCAGGGGCCTGTTAGCTCTAATGGGCATGAACGCTTGTGGTTATGGAAGGGCATTCAGCAGACCTGTCTTTGATTAGGCTCAGTGTAAGATTACAATCACAGGACAAGACATGACACACCTCAAAAAA
>NW_015513231.1:7110-7445 GCF_001515645.1 Sinocyclocheilus grahami | reverse complement strand
AGCAAGATGATGTGCCTGTCATAGATAGGTCAGTGTGTGTGAGAGTGTGTGTAAGAGAGAAAGTGAGCAGAAGAAGGGGAATCATTATTTATTGAGAACAGATTCTGCTTTCTACCTCATATTTTTACTGAACATTTTTTATATGCAAGACTCAGGGGGTTTAAGCCATGTCTTTTATTTAATGCATTTTTAATGCAGTTTAAGGCAATTTGTAATGTCTGCCAGGTAATGGTATTTATCTAAGACTGTGAAATAATGTTGGTTTCATACTATATTAGTGGTGAGATCTCATTGATTATCATTGATATCAAACCTGTTGATATCATAGACAGATT
>NW_015513231.1:4850-5515 GCF_001515645.1 Sinocyclocheilus grahami | reverse complement strand
GGAGTGGTTAAACAGACCGCGACCTTTGAACACACACACAAACCCTGCACACAATACAGACTACTGTAAAAAAGGAATTGAGTAAAGTTCATTCAAGGCTACATGATGCAGATTTTTAAGTTCTCTTAATGATTGTCTTAATAATTGTCCTAAGTAACATTACTTTGTTTTGTCAATTTCAATAAAATGTAAAATGAAAAACAATAATTCTGTCATCATTTACCCACATTAATGTCATCCCAAACTCGCATGATTGTCTTTCTTTCTTCTGCAGAACACAAAAGATGATTATTTCATATTATTCAGTGATTTTCATTTGGTTTTGGTAAAATCAACACGGTATAAATATAATTTAAAATAATTTAGCATTTGTATAATTTAGAATATAAATAGCAAACTGCCATTAAAATGCCAGAAGAAGAATGTGACATTCTGAATATCACACTTCAGTCCAGCCACCTGCTGGACTGAAGTGTGAAGTGCTGGATAGCACACAGACAAGCAATGTTCACCACAATTTTACTGTTAAAATTGCTTAAATGTTGGGTTTGTTGTTGTTTTTTACCGAACTGTTTGGAGCACTTGGAAAATAAGCGAGAAAGAAACAGGTTGGGAAAAACATGAAGGCGAGTAAATGATGACAAATTTTCCTTTTTGGGTGAACT
>NW_015513231.1:0-1051 GCF_001515645.1 Sinocyclocheilus grahami | reverse complement strand
ATCCAGGCAACAGTAGGCACAAAGTGTTCAGCTGTAGAGGGTTAGTTTACTCTTAGTTCATAAAGAGAGTTGAGAGGAAAAGAGAGAGAGACTGACGGTTGGACAGCCAGAGCAGATCAAGAGAGAGAGAGTGGCACTGCTATGACCTGGTAATTAAAATAAAAGGCAGCAAAACGCCATTTTGAAAACAAGCTCTCGTAAAACCATTTAAAGTGACTTATGGCAAATGCAGCTAGCGGCTACTGTAATTGAGCAACTCTTCCACCGTAATTACATCCTCTCCTCCATTTCATCGACATATTAGAATGGCAGTTACATTCTCTGCCCTTTTCCTCACCTGATTCTGCCATTTATTCATTTGATGTTTGTTTGGTTTGTTTTTCACACTGAATGTGAACAGCATTTCTGAGTTTTTCTTGTGTTTGATAATTATTTTCAGGCTCTCTCTTTTCAGTCACCTCCTTTTTTCACCGAGAGGCTGTGGCTGTCTGTCTGTCTCAATATTTTTGTGAATCTATCTTTCAAAGCCCCCACCAAACACACCCCCTACCTTTGTCCGGATGATACCGCGCAGCAAATCCGCCCTGCTTTATTTGCTTTGACAATAGCTTCATTAGTCGTTTTTGGCCACACAGATAAATGCGTCACATTTATTTCAAAGGGAGATTTAATAGCGCCTCTTAGTTTTCGGGCGTCTCTGAGAGGGATAAAGTAAATCACAATGCTCCTCTTACACTTCCATTTTCTTCATTTTACAGATGGTCAATTTTTAAATTATTTGCTCCTATCTGTCTCTCTCTTTTTTTCTTTCATCTCTCCGCTCTTGAAAAATTGTCAGAGCCTTTTTCCTTAATAGTGCTGGATCGAGCCTAGGCCGCACAGGGTCCTGATGCATTGCGGGAGGTTAGGAGGAAAAAAAACAGATGAAAAGCGTGTAAGGTGGGGAAAATATTACTTTGTGTGTGATTTCTCCCTCTCTCCCTGCCCATTCTCCTCCTAATTGCCAGTGATTATTTTAATAGAGAAAAGGGTGGCTGGTATTACTGAGTGA
>NW_015513230.1:6767-7447 GCF_001515645.1 Sinocyclocheilus grahami | reverse complement strand
CGATAATTCCCTTGAAATTGTTATTACGATTATTAATTACGATGATCACAATTTACATCGAATGATGTTTTGATTAGCTTTATGCCATTGTTTGAAGGGGTAGGTTTAGGGTTAGGTTGGGGTAGACGTTAATAAAACAGAATGTGATAGGTAGCAAATTTTATTTATTCTTATTTTATGGCGAGATTTTGCATCACTTCCGGCCGTAGCTGTATCCCTTCTATATTTACGACAGTGCATTCCATTCACTTAACTCCAGGGAACTCCAAAGTCACAAAATCTACATGCAGTTGCTTTATTCTTTTTTTCATTTTTCAATATTTCATTTAAATGACTCTGAAGGAGAGTAACCAGACAAATGGAAAGAATTTGAATATTTCTGTATAACAGATTAATTTGGTTCATTCCAGAGCTTTCAGGAGCTTCAGTCAGCAGAAGAAGTAATTGAGGAGGACGAGGAAGACGAGGAAGATGACTGCGATATCTCTACTACAGAATCAGACAGCGATGAAGAGGAAACCACCATGTCTCCCATACATCATCAGACCAGGATGCAATGGGGAACATCAACATTACACTGCTGAAAACACATTCACACGCTCGAAAACACAACGCTCTACCTGTAGCATTCTGTAGTGACCTGCAATACAAGCGAGTTGACATCCAAACACACTTCGAAA
>NW_015513230.1:3959-4257 GCF_001515645.1 Sinocyclocheilus grahami | reverse complement strand
CTGTAGCTTGTTTATTGAAGATGCAGGACAACCAGCTACCAGTGCGTTACAATAGTCCAGTCTAGAGGAAAGATTAAGATTATTAAATATGACGGATATTGACAGAACGATCTAATTTAGCACTCTTAGGGAAATATGATAATGTTTTGCAATTATTATTTAAATCTGGCTCGTTTTCAAATTGTTTGTCATAAACATCTCAGAAAAATGTTATGGGATTTCAAATCGGAATATGGCTTTTTGTTACGAAACGGGGCATAATTTTCATACATGTCTTCTGTAGAGGACACCAGGACAA
>NW_015513230.1:1676-3150 GCF_001515645.1 Sinocyclocheilus grahami | reverse complement strand
ATTAGAACGATGTAAATACAGCATAAGCAGGTTAGTCAAAACTACTGTGAAAACACTTATAAACATGTCGTCACATCAGAATCAAACATGTGATTTTAAACGCAAGTGAGACTACAGAAGTAAAAGAGAAGCAGACAGCGTTTGGCTTTGGAGTTTTATTTTTATTCACATTTCAAAGGTCACGAATGAACAAAGTCGTGTCTGCTGTCTTGCGGGTTTCTGTTGGATTCGTGAAAAAGACAAGCATCCATTTCATATAAAAATCAAATCTGTAAAAAAGTCTGCTTGACAGAGGCCGTGGCATATTTCAAAGGCGTGTTTATACGCTAAAAACATCAGAAAACTGATTTAATCAGCTTCGTCATGAACACAAACGAAAGCAAACTCATAATAAACATGAACAGAAAAAGATTTTAAAAGATCTCAGGCACTGCGGATGTGTATTAGTTAAAACTGGTGAAAGAATAAGAACCTGTTGTCTGGAATAAAATGCATTAGTTTAATATAATTATGTTGGATTTATGTGCAAGAAAGCTAGGTCCTTAGTGTTTAGATAAAAGTGAAAGAAAAAGCAAAAATCATCAGCTCATAAGAAAATTATTTCCATGGAAGACTTGAGTCATTCTCACACACAAATACAGACACCTTCTCATTACTCACCTCATAATCATGTATAAAACCAGATACTCGTCGTCCGGCTGCTCAAATCTGTAGCGTCCGTCTCTACGACACTTAAAGTCTGTGCACAGCACAAAGCTTCTACAGCACTGCAGATCATTTCTGAGTGCGTTTTCAGTGAACGTAGGTGATTTTTTGGCTGTGTGTGTTTGTGTCTCTCATTGGTACTGCAGGTAGTTCTTGAGCGTCTGTGGCAGTGGCAGAGACTGGATGTGATGGATTCGGTGGCGTCCCAGAGCCTGTCGTGCCGCCCTCCTGCACAGCTCCATCAGCGGCAGGGGTTCAGCTACGGGACAGAGCAGAGGTCAGTTAGGGTCCAGGGTCAAAGACCTCAAGCGATCATGTGAAAACACTCATTAGGACTTCAAAGACCAGCAATGATCCTTGATAAGCTGAATGATTCATGATGTTGCAAACGAACGGTTAAACATCTACAATCTGTTAAACTACAATTTACTTTTGAAATATAGTGTTGAAAATGATGACAAAGCATTGTGAGACATTAGTGGAACTTAAGAACTGACTTTAAACACTACCTGTTGAAGGTTAAGGGTCAGTGTGATTATTTAAAAAAAAAAAAAAACTTTTATTCAGGAAGGATGCATTAAAATGATCAAACGTGACAGTGTTTTATAGTTACAAAAGATTTCTATTCCACATAAATGCTCTTCGTTTGAACTGAAATAAAAGTATCCATTTCCACAAAAATATTAAGAAGCAAAAACGGTTTTCAACATTGATCACAATAAGAAAATCAGTATATTAGAATGATTTCTGAAGGATCATGTAACACTGA
>NW_015513230.1:0-608 GCF_001515645.1 Sinocyclocheilus grahami | reverse complement strand
GAATCCCAGCGTTCCCTCGTCCATGTCCAGAACCACCAGAATCTCCTCAGGCACCGAGAACGTCCCTTCGTCCTCCTCGTCCTCGATAAACTCCGGGTACGACGGCGCCGGGCCAGTCCGGCTCTTTCTGTCGTGGTAAAGCCGACCTCGTCCCAAGTCCCAACCCCAGGCTTCGGCATCGCTGCCGATTAGGGCGGAATATCCGACGGCTCGCAAGGGAGCCAAAGAAGTCGCGACCCCGACTACGGCATGTGTGCCGCGCTGCCGTACGGGCCAGCGCAAAGTCCAAGCGTGCAAACCACGGGTAAATCCGACTTTTCCCCGCACACAGTCCGTGCTTTGGGCCACCGGGTGGCGGTGGAACGTGAGCCGGTCGTCGTCTTTGATGAAGAGGTTTAGTGAGCGGTCGTCTGGGTTCCAGGCGTGCTGAAGCTGGATTTCCGGGCCCGCCGGCGGCATGTCCAACAGCAGCTCCAGACGGGCGGGTAACTGGACGCCACGGCTACGGAGCGACGCACACACTGGCGGATACGCCAGCTCGCTCGTCTCCGGCTCATCCGCAGATTTCACCACACCCGACACCCTCTGCCCCATCACGGCCCAGCCAC
>NW_015513229.1:23887-24500 GCF_001515645.1 Sinocyclocheilus grahami | reverse complement strand
TTGATACCCAGCACACCCAGCTTTGAACTGGGCCAGTCAACTCATATATCTTAACAGAGGGGTCTCATCTCATTTTTACCACTGTGTCTTTCCTTTAGCTCTCTGACTTTAGTGGAAAAAAAGGTTCAAATATTCATCTGCCGTGTCAGTGCAAACAATGCTGTACTTTTAATGAAGATGACATTTTATTTTGTGATTTATTTTACTCCAGTACATTATTAATTTAAAAATTGCCCTTGCTAGCTACTTACATCAAACACTTCAACCATGTTAAAACCTCCCTTAAGTGATTTGCTTGTCCTTGCTGGCCACCAAGCTTGTTTCAACTGGTTGGACTGGTCTGGTTTGATGATTTTAGTGGTGTTTTGTGTATTTTTAGTTGGTCACGCTGGGAGATTGGCAGCTGAATACCTGCTTGGGAAACCAGCTAACCTAATATTATATTATAGTTTTACACCAGATGCGAGCAGCATGACACAATGCAACCAAATCAATGACTACCATTAGTATCACTGGTATCAGTGGTACTGTCTACACTAGAAGTGGTGGGAAACAAAAAGTCACAGAGAGTAAACTGATGCCCCTTTCTATTTAGAATGTACTCCACATGCTT
>NW_015513229.1:21635-22389 GCF_001515645.1 Sinocyclocheilus grahami | reverse complement strand
AGCCCTCTGATTCAAGGAGCACTGCAGAGGGAGAGGCCCAAGGTGTTTTCATGTTTATGGGTTCCATGTGCTGGCTCTGTGCCCAGAGAGCTGGAGGCAACGAAAGGAAGATTCTGAGAAAAAGACGAGTCCGTGATGAAGATCTTTCATGCTCGATCAGATCTCCTGCAGTTCTTTCTCGGCTCTGATGTCAGGCTCTGGAATCATGATTGATTGTGAAAGAAACTTCTCTGTGGATGAACGAGCTAAAATGCAAAGATGTAGATAGCTTACTAAGCAATGGGCATGATCTTTTTCTTGCAGCATTTATTCTTCTGAGATATTCTGGTCTTTATATGGTTCTTTGCAAATGCTTGACAGACATCATGTGAGCATGACATGAGATATAGTGCTGTCTAATTCTTGCTAGTTAAAAACAAGCAAATAAATAAATAAATAAATATTTATTAAGTGCACTTTCCATGTAGAATGTATAGTTTTTTTGTTTGTTTGTTTGTTTGTTATTTTGGTGAGTGATACATCTGAACTACAAGTATCATCCAGAAAAAATGAGCAAGCTAATAATTACACAGAAGTCATAGGTTTCTTTCCTTATAAAGAAATGGAATGCTTATTAAGGTAACTTAAAATATATGAGATTATTGTGATTAAAGAAAAAAAAGTGAAGTTTTGGACCCAAATAGCTAGGCCCCATTGAATAATAATAATAAAAAATAATAATAATAAAAATACAAATAAAATAATAATAATAATA
>NW_015513229.1:6907-7447 GCF_001515645.1 Sinocyclocheilus grahami | reverse complement strand
TTAGTTTAGGGACCAATTCTCACTATTAACTATTAACTACGACTTGTGAAGTAGAATATGGCCATGCAGAATAAGGCATGTGCTTTATAATTACTAATAAACAACTAATATAATATGCATGCTAATAAGCAACTACTTAATAGTGAGAATAAGTATTTTCACTATACTCAAACTTTTTAACCTCAACAAAAACATGAGATCAGTTATATGATACAGAAAAAAGCTGTGATTAAATTGTGTGATTCCTGCAACAAAAAAAAGTACAAGTACTATCAACTTCTTGGGATGAAATCCATAGCTTGACAAATAAGTTTATGATGTATTTGGAACAGACAAATAATATCCTATGAACATTTTGACAGAAATCGCATCAGTGTTTTAAATGAGAAACAGATTTTTGGAGTGAGTTTATATGGTTTCAAGATTCATGAATACATTCAAGCATCTGTCTGGGCATGCAAACAATCCTCTTCGTCGTACAAAGATTTATTTTGGTTTTTTACATTTGTACATTATTGCATGATCTAACTGATCTCAGAG
>NW_015513229.1:4370-5231 GCF_001515645.1 Sinocyclocheilus grahami | reverse complement strand
ACTCATAATTCAAAACATCAGCACCCAGTGCTGCTTACCTCACAGCTGCTCTCCTCTCACGTTTGTGAAATGTCAAAACCCCAAGTTGGTTGTATTCCAGCTCTCAAACTCTCCACAGGTTTATCCCCAATGCCCGGTTCTGTTCGGCGTTACAAAATGCGAGTATCCAGGTCCTGTGCCATCCACTCCAGCCCTGCTCCCACTCTCTCTTAAGGGAAATTGATTGTTCTGAAAGTTGGAGTCCCACAGCTACTCCCCTGACCTCCACTGCAGGAGCCAACAGGTCCTAGTGCCTCCCCTTTCCCTCCCTCTTTGCCCCTCCTTTCTCTCGTCACGTCTATAGGCTGCAGAATCCATTGCGTAGCGCTGAGAGTAACAGGAAAGTGGAGCTTTGTTTAGGCCCCGTTCACGAGATGATTCACTGTCGTGATTTGCTTGGCCCGTATCAGCCATTCAGATCTTGACATTGCCGTAGTCCTGTTAGTCATCCTTGGAATTACTTACCCCAATAGTTGTTTCAAACTCTTTTCTTGAGTCATTCAGTCACGATCCATTTTGCTCTAGAAATGCAAGCGCCTCGGGTATTTGCATAAGAAAATATGAGGCGGCTGTATTGCAGATGCAGAAAATGAGAGACAGGATAAAGGAATGACAGAAATTACGTTTCTTTTTTTAGAACAACTCCCGCAAACAAAACCACGAAGGAGAATAAAAGCCAGCAGATGGAACCGCTTCGATTGGGGCTCCAAGCTATAGTTCAGAGGCCCTGAGTTGAATTGAATTTAAAGAAGAATTACGCTCACAGGAAGCGCAGTTGGCCGACTGCACTAAGTGAGTATGACATGAGGAGTTTTCTCACAG
>NW_015513229.1:1968-2987 GCF_001515645.1 Sinocyclocheilus grahami | reverse complement strand
TAGCAAGCATTCTTGAACCAAACTGATACTCCCATGATGGCTGACTTTTTTTTGGTAATCTAATGGCTTCACATTAGAACATTTGGTATGGACCCAAGTGTATTTTTTGTTAGAGTTCGGTTGGTTACAGTTATGCATTCGGCAGATGCTTTTATGCAAAGTAACTGAAGTTGCATTAAAGGTGTACATACATTGCATTCCCAAACCCTCTTGCTAGCTAGCACCATGCTTTAATGTTTGAGCTAAAGGAAATGGGGTGTGCACCAATTGGTGTACAGTTCATGCGAATCCAAGTACGAGTTGCAGTTGTTAGAAATGCAGCATGTTCTACAAATTAACCTCTATTGATGATGTTTAATTTGCATCTTTGCATTATAGTTTAATGCACTTCTCACAGCAGAATATCTCAGAATAAATAGCACCCAGAGGGCAGCTCAAATTCTTTGCATCTTTTGCAATACCGTGGTTTGGACCCAAAAGTACAGTGTGAAACGAGACCAGTGGGACTAGTGGAGGGGGTGGAACTGAACTCAGGACTGGAAGTGTAAAAACAGTCTTACATGCACATGGTCCATTAAAATATGGATGGAGATTCAATACACAGAAGCTTTATTGTCCAAAGTCTTATCATCCACTTAACTGCTATACCTCAAGGAGTATGTACTATATTCTCTGCAATGAGGGTTGTGGTTAATGAAAGTGGTTGGACGGGTTTTCCCGAATGATGTGGGCGATGCACATTAAAGTCTTCAAGGTATGTGATCCTGAATGCGCCCTTTTTTCACTATGTAGTCGAGCATGCAAATTGGACAACCTGCCAATCATCCTTTCTCTCGAGCCTTGAGTTCTTTCTAGGGGGTTTACCCTAGTAAGTCACTGACTGTAGTCAAATACTGTAACTCCTGTAGGGCCATGAGGTGGAGTCACTGGCTGAGGTTGGAGCGGTTTGTAACGTCAATGGGGCGTGGAGGCACAAGCCCTCTGATTCAAGGAGCACTGCAGAGGGAGAGGCCCAAGGT
>NW_015513229.1:0-862 GCF_001515645.1 Sinocyclocheilus grahami | reverse complement strand
CTCTTCACTCATTGACTCCTCATCTTCTTCATCCCACCACTCTGCGCTTCAGAAGCTCGCTATTGTCCCGCCAAGGCCGGCAGCAGAGAACAAACACCCTCCTCCACACACCCATCCAGCTCTTCATATATTTGTCTGCTCTCCAGACACTGCCGGATAGAAGGATTAAGCAGAATAAACCAATACAACAAAGACTATAACAATCCTATTCATTTTCTCCAAAGAGAAATACAGACATTCCATGAGATCTGAAGTTGTTAATCAATGGTATATGGCTTGTATTGGTACACAGTCTGTTCCATTGCCCCAGTTAGCAATGTTGTGATCTATTTTTTTTAAATCCCTATGGAGAAAATGAATGGAAAGTATATTGGGGGAAAAAATGGGCCATCTCTGTTGTGCTCTGTGACATCTAGGAATGACATTTCTTCATGTTTTTGAAGGTAACCACAAACAATTGCTGCGGAAATGAAACTCAAACTTGTGTTTTTGGTTGCTATGGAGTCAATACAGTGTAACAATGAAGTTAGTTTATTCAAGTAGGCAGCACTTTACTGACAGAGCCAATTATGCATCCTCATTCTTTAAAATGATTGTATACCATGAATTGTGAATCACAGTAGTTATTAGCAATTATTAAATGATAAGCTCTGCGTCACATACAGGGGTTTTGGCATATTTAACTGCTTCAGAACAGACAAGCCGAGTCAAAGTGACAGCAATTAGACACATTCCTCAAATGCCAAGTCAGCCCACAAGTCCCGCGGGGGAAATAGGGAGTTCTCATTCAATACTGTGTGTGGTGCCATCACGGATTTACCCACTACCTAATGTCTACCCGTCAGAGGGATAATGCTTTTTT
>NW_015513228.1:4503-7448 GCF_001515645.1 Sinocyclocheilus grahami | reverse complement strand
AAAAATACCTCAGTTACATTAAGATCATTTAGCTGTCGGCTTGATATGTAAATTGAGATTATAACCAACACCCGTGAGAACAAAAAACACAGGGAAACGAAACAATATAAATGTAAACGTACTTTTCTTTTAATATTAGCTAACGTTTTAATTTTAATTTTAACATTTAATACATTCTAAATAGATGTACATTATTATACTGACAGTTATATTCTTAGCAAAAAAAAGCGTTAATATGGATGATTAAATTTGAAAGGTTTTTGTCCACCAATATTTCGTTTTTAAAACAGCATTCGCTTCGTTTCACCCGTTTAAAATGGTAAACAATATACACACAAAATGTGCTCTAATACAATGAAATCTCGCTTTTGATCCAAATTATTAGTGCACAATTCAATCCCTCAAAATAAGGCACGGATAAATGTGCACATGTATAAACACACCGACAAAATAATTTACATTTTGGTGAGAGGACAGTGCATTACTATTTCACACAAAAGAGGTCACAAAACACTACAGGGTGAAATTATACATCAGCGTCATGGAAAAATTAAACACGCTCGGATAAATATATGATATATTATTTTAATCCAGACATACGTGTTCATTTTCATTTATATCAGCTGTGAAAAAACTCGTCGATGAAAGCGTGTGACAAGGCCGAGATCAGGAAATATTATCTACCCCGACAGTTTCAGGACATACAATACTGCCTGGGTGGATGTGTTAAAATTTCGGCAAAAATATTAAGACACAAATACAGTGGGTGTAGCCCAATTATTATTTTGACGAAAACGTGAAATGTAATAAAAAAGCACAAGCCTGCATAGCCTACCTTTCAAATGAATGTGTGAGCGCGCGAGTGTGTGTTATAGTGAATTACCAAAGTCTATTAAATTCCAGGAGATCTAAATGAGCCACTACAAATTGATGAGAACGAATTAAGATATTCTAATAATGCACTGTACTCACTTGAGCACTTCAAAGCGAGACGAAAAAAAAGCTGACTGTGCATGTTAGGTGTGCAAACGTGCCAAAAATCTAACCTTTAGCTTATTGTGACATCAAGACAGATATTTATATCGAATACTTTATAAGGGTTCGTAAATGCTTTTAAATCACTGCAACGTGTTAATGGCCAACCTTAAACTATTTATATATTTTTTTTAATAAATACATTTTTTTTAAATGACTCTGCTTAAATTTTCCTGCACATTTAGTCTAATAAATCCCAGAATAAAGTGCTAAACTAACGGATCGTAATAGTAAAATGTATTAGGCTAAGTACACCACATGTGTGCATCCTACAAATACATTTTAGCCAAATAAATTCATAGCAAACGTATAATACATTTTCATAAATGCTTTAAAAAGAAATGGGAACTTGGATATGCGTTCTAGTGTAGGCTATTTGACCAGCCCATGTCTAGTAGCATTCATGAGGATGGACCTGCGTGTTGTTTATCCTGAGTGGCAGTTGATCATGGGCTCCACAGACACCTGAGAACTCATTCATTATTCACAGCTACTTTTACAGATCAAGAATAACACAGGTCTCCTGCGAGCAAAGCGCGAAATTGTTTGTTGCATGTTAACGGAGGAAAGGGCGTGCGTTTTTTTCGTGATTACTAGCTACTAGAACAGAGGCCTATGTTGTCTAACTTATTGAAGATAAACGAAATATTATGTGATATTTTAGGCAGCAGACAAAACAAACAAACAGGTAATACACACTTATTTGTGTGTCTGATTTTGTCTCGAAAACCGGTGAACTCTGACAGAAATTCTACTGTTTCCACACTGTGCTCTGAATAGAATATGACCGTATATCCTTGAAGAATAAATACCATTAAACGTATCTTTAAAGTTAGACAACGTGTCGTTTAGTTTCTTGTTGGTCTGAATGATGTAGTCTAGTATTTTTATCGCGCTTCTCCGCGAAACAACGCGAATGCTATTTATTTCGATTCAGTGCAACACGCCTCGTTCACAGAAATAAAAGTAAGATTCAACAACAACCGTGAGTGACAATGTAAAAACAAGCCAACCAAGTGTAAATACTCGAAGTAAGCGATGAACTTTAGCATCCCGGTGAGCTTTCATTCATTCCGTACCCAAAAAAAAGAAACAGACTAACCTCAGTTTTCGTAAAAAATATCCCAAACCGGAATAATCCACATTACATTCCCAACAGGCTCTATACGTTTGGTCAACGCCGCTAAATAACGTTTTTTCGCGGTCCTGTGAGGATGTTTTACCCGCGTGCTCTTGCCTCGTTCTGTGCTCGCGTGCAGTTAGAGAGCCGCGCGCTCAGAGACTCTGTTGGACAATCATGAGATTTTCACCCCGCCTCATCTTACTGCGAGGCTCGCGCCATTTAAAGGTGTACGTTAGTCAAATCTGAGAGGAAACTTGGCTAAAAACAGAGTTTCTTTTTGAAGCGATAGAAACATTTATATGTGGAAAAGGTACTCGAAATGTCTACGAGATGGTTGTGTTTACTTGTATTTGTAGAACCGTGCTGACTTGACTCAAGTAAAACATTTTCCTCAAGGGGGGGATCCATTGTAACATGGTCAATAGATTCGATAAAAAATAAAAAGTTTGTTTTTACTTCAAGTTTTACTTGTGGATGCACTTGTAACAACAGGAAAGGCTTGAGAGAATCTGCTGTCCTTGGTGCTGAACTTCACCGCAAACACTGCTGTGCAACAGCTGCTGTTTAGTGGCAATGTATTTTGACATCCAAAAGAGTATAAAGCTATTTTCCAGCTAGTTTGCTACTTGGGACGTAAGTGAAATCTACACGCTCAAAAACTAACATTGCGATCAATAGGTGTTGGCCATGTCATTGATTTGCAGCCCAAATGATCCATCATAGATCCTACAGAATATTGAGGGTGTCTTCAAGTTGAATAGATCGAAGCTCTCCGGCCTGCAGAGTA
>NW_015513228.1:0-479 GCF_001515645.1 Sinocyclocheilus grahami | reverse complement strand
ATTTTTTTAGACCTAAGAATTCATTATTGTATTTCTTAGTGACTCTTCGTTTCTGTTTTGCGCCCTACCCACAAACAGGCACAAACACGGTCCCTTCCAACAGTTAGATAAGTAACAGACTGTAAATGAATAGTGAAAACGGGCCTTCACAGTCCCAAAGGTTCCCATCTGGCATATTGAGATCAACATGCTAATGATTCCTTTATTTGGCTTCCCAAACCTGCTGACATCGGATCAGTCCCAAGTCACCGCTGCCTTTTGAAAGTGCATTTCTTTTGTTTTAATTTATAACCTTAATATTACATAATTAATGATCTTAGCCAAACAACACCGTCTTGTTTGTTGTTCCAGTACTGTTTAATTTGCTTCTGTGTAACATACAATATTTTTAACAAGATGAGAATATCAAGTTTTGTTTTTAGAAAACTTCAACTAGATTTACAAACGGTTTATGTTTAAAATGTCAAAAAGCGTTTTTT
>NW_015513227.1:19858-20319 GCF_001515645.1 Sinocyclocheilus grahami | reverse complement strand
AAAAAAAAACCTTTAAATCATCAGATTATTGCCACCTGAATCATCAAATTTTAAATCTGAAAATGAAAATCATTAAAATTATTTTTAAATACATAAAAGGAGGGCTTATTGAACAAAATGACTGATTGTCATTTTCTTCTTGTTTTTTCTCAGTTATTTTTCTAAGTAATATCTAAGTAATAACAATTCTTCTTAATGTATTGCTCATAATTCTTGTCAACACAGAAAAATCATATTTTGACTTAAAAGACAATTTAATATTGGTAAAACAGTCAATGCATTTGCTACAGGGTTTTGTCCATTTTTTTATATGATCATTTTCCTAAATAATATGCAAAAATAATTTTATTAATTAATGCTGCTATAGTGTTTATTATTATAATTTTTTAAATAATATTACTAGATTTACTAGATTTAGCTATTTTTAGCTTTTATTTTTATATTTTTAGTTTTCATTTTAT
>NW_015513227.1:6212-7448 GCF_001515645.1 Sinocyclocheilus grahami | reverse complement strand
TTAAAGTTAGAGGTGAGAGCCATAAACAAACAAAGATTCTGTACATGCAATCGCCTTTCACAGCAACCTTCTGAAACCACAGTGCAGAAAACTAAGCCACTCTCACCATAGTCAGTACACTGCTGTAAAACACAGCAATTAGGAACACTATAATTCACGTACGCAACAGATCATTAAAGGTCCTATTAGATGTCTTTTACAGGCATATCGACTGTAGATCTGCTTCTGCCTAAAAAAGTATCAGTTAAGAATGCCTCAGCTTTTTAATTAGTAGTGCTTGCTACTATTGCTCATTGTGTGGATTAGGGGTTTGAACAAAACTCTAAGTATTATGCTTAGGCAGGTAACTGGTCCCTCAACGTCTGTGCTGCGTACGTTAATGGCTCACATTGAGCGGCTTCTTGAGAGATGTTGTGCCTATTACTTGCCTTAACGATTAGACTGACGATTTCCTGGTTGGACAATAAAATGAGACCAAAAAAACCTGCACTGAAGCCATATCTGGGAACAAGAGTTATACTATGTTTGACTTGGGCAAGTAAAGGCCAGTTCACACTGCACCGACAAATGCTGAAAAATGCAGACCATTACCAGATTATAGTACAATTTACTGTATTGTACTATAATCTGGTAATGGTCTGCATTACCAGATTATAGTACAATTTACTGTATTGTACTATAATCTGGTAATGCAGACCATTACCAGATTATAGTACAATACAGTAAATTGTAATTCTAACTAAAAGTGACGATGGCATTGTTTTTTCATGTTTAAAGGTCCTTGCGCACTAAGTCTGAAACTTAGTCTGAAACCCCCCGCGTATTCGTCATCCTTTCCTATTAAAATGATTGCTATGGATGCAGTAAAACACAGTTTGTGGGTCTTTTTAACCCTTAACCGAAGAACGATAAAGGTTTTGTAAAACTTTCTTACACTCTACTGGTTTGGATTCGTTTGCACTTTTCATAAGCATGTCTTCTATTGGATTGCATGTGGGAGGGCTGAATTGCAGTCTTGCGTTACAGCGCCACACTGGTCAAATGCGTTATTGCAGGCCCTTACATTAGATCATATGAGATCAAACAACAATTCGACAACATCTAATCGTTAAGCAACAACATAGCAACACACTAATAACCACTCAATGCACCTTAGCAACTTTATAGCAATGCCCTTTCATTGTGGAGGTGGTTTTTGCAGGAGCAGGCATGATTTATATTTGCTTTGCATAATGT
>NW_015513227.1:4187-5116 GCF_001515645.1 Sinocyclocheilus grahami | reverse complement strand
AAAAAAAAAACCTTTTACAAGGCACTGGGCCTCCTCTGGGTTTAGTGTTAAATGGCCTAGGCTTTGACTTGATTCGGGAGACTTTCTCTCTCCATAAGTGTGTGCTTTCTGATTACTGATAATGGTGCATGCATAATATGAAAGACTTTAGCCAGTGTATGACTGCACTTTCATTATTCTACAGCCTCTTAAAGCCGTATGCAAGAGCTGTATTACTAATGGGCCGTATAGTGGAAGGTGACAAAGGAAATGCGACAGGGGAGAAAACATCAAAGCTACTGAATCCTTCTCTGGTGATGTGCTCTGTGAAGTTATTTTGTCGCATTTGGGAGAATCTGCAGTCTTGAAATTGAATGTTTTATTCGCTTTAATGCATCAGATGTTTGTTTAAAAGGCAAAGCTGATACTTATTCATGTTATGTCTTGGAGAAAGCGTATTTTAACTTCTTATGGTGGTACTGACACTGGTGATATTATTATTTTCTTGTAACACACATGGTCTGTATGACCAGAATCTTATATGACAAAAATGGCAAATTTTATATTATAGTAATATTTTAGCACATTACAGTGATACTATATCTCAAGATATATCTCATTATCTCTCTATCTCATTCAACCCCGAATTGCTTTATATAGCACATAACCATGCTATAATGTCAAATGTAACAAATGACAAATGTTAGATATGTATATAAATAAATGGTTACACTTTATTTTAATGTGTCCTTGTTGCAGTGTAAGTATTCATTTAAGTACGGTGTAATATTAATTAACTACATTTACTTACTATATGGTAAGGGTTAGGATTAGGGTTTGGTTTAGGGCTACTTGAATGTAATTATGCATAAAATCTTTTTATTAGTGGGGAAAAACATTTCATTAAATTATAGTTTGGTTTGCAGAGATCAAAGCTTGATCTAGCTCAG
>NW_015513227.1:2042-2867 GCF_001515645.1 Sinocyclocheilus grahami | reverse complement strand
TTGTAGAAAAAATAAAATGATCCAGCATGTTATTGAAACCAATAATTCGCCCAAAATGAAAATAATTTTTATGTACTCATCTTTTTATTTACTCTTTTGTTTTTACAAACCCATATGATTTTCTGTAGAACACAAAAGTGTGAATGTAAAAGTAAATGAGGATGGGGGCTGTCAAGCTTCAAAAAGGAAGCTAAAAGAAAGTGTCATTAAAAGAAGAACAGACTGAAATGTAAGTTGAAATTTAAGAAATGCTACTTATAATCTTCCAATCTAGTGAGGTGTTGCTGTTTGACTAGATCACTGACCGAGTTTACCTCTAGAATCAGATGAGTCTGGTTTGTGAACAAATCATTCAGACTGTTTGTGTGAACTGAATCAACTGATTCATTGAAAAGATCCATTTTAGATGAATGATTCAATCACAAAATCAGATATCTTGAATACGTATGAATATATTCAGGAAAGCTAAGGCTGATGTCAAGATTTTCAACTTAAATTGTGTTCGGTTTCTTTCACAAATCTACCCTATAGCTTCAGAAGACCTGTCCATAAATTGTGGACCATGGTTCTATGGTGCTTTTTTTGTCATTTTGTAGTAGCCAAGATATTTTTTAGAAAATCACATTGTGTTCCAAAGAAGAAAGTAAGTCATACAGGTTTGGAATGACATGAAGATGGAGTAAATGATGACAGAATTTTCATGATTGGGTGAGCTATTCCTTTAATTGATGTACTCAATGGCACTCTGTTTACTTAGGTGCCTCTTCTTCCCTTGTTTCTCCTCTGCAACTTCTCTCTCGCTCGCTCATTCTCTCTCTCTCTCTC
>NW_015513227.1:0-632 GCF_001515645.1 Sinocyclocheilus grahami | reverse complement strand
TAAAGGTACGCTATTCCACAGTTTGGGGCCGACTATGGCAAAAGCTTTCCACCTAAATAAGAAAAGCAAGCTTCCTGACAGCAGCTCACTCATTGGTGGTGCATGTCTTCTCAACAGAGGACACAATATGAACAGTTGCATTCCCTGCAGCGGCTGACCCCCTGACGTTTCTGCTATGTTGCACATGTTGGCGATGTTAAAGTTGGTGGTATGTATTCCCGTGGCAGGATGAGAGTTTTTGAAGTCATTTTGCACCTATGGATTCAACACTTCGGCCCGGTCTGCAAGATGATTGAACATAATCAAAAATGAAATACAGAGTTATACTACTTTCTAAATATCTTGAGCCACTTTTGCTTGGTTGATCGCAGGTGCTTCTTGTGTTATTTTTAATGAACCCCCTTTTGTTTTCTTAATACAGGACGTGACCTCCCTAAAGCATCTTCTTGAATAATTCTGCTTGACTAGAGCGTATTAATCACGTTAAATGTTCCAACCGGGTCATTTGTCAGGGGGTTAATCAGGGTGGTATTTGTCAACCTCTGACTCCAAGGTCAGGTGGAACCCCAGGCCCAATGATAGTTGTTATTGCATCCGGATGATAAAAAGAAAAGTACTTGGCCAAAAAAAAA
>NW_015513226.1:1751-2934 GCF_001515645.1 Sinocyclocheilus grahami | reverse complement strand
ACACACACACACACACACACACACACATCAGGAGGCTAAGTTCAAACATTATGAGTCAGATGAATTATGTGGCCGGGCTGCAACAAAGCAAACACAACGCTGAGAAGTAAATGAACACAATTAAGAGCATAAGGACATAAAACTGCACTAATAACAGCAAATTATTTACACGCGACCTCCTTCCACGACACCATACTTGACAAAACGCAAATACAAGATCAATTGTCTCTGATGCTAATAACAGCACTAATAATCCAAATGTCTTTCTGGTGCTAATGATGATGTCTGCAATAATTACGATGAATTAAATGTTA
This sequence comes from Sinocyclocheilus grahami, assembly GCF_001515645.1. Lineage (NCBI taxonomy): Eukaryota > Metazoa > Chordata > Actinopteri > Cypriniformes > Cyprinidae > Sinocyclocheilus > Sinocyclocheilus grahami. Next base: position 2,620 of record NW_015513226.1, on the reverse strand, counting down.
TTGAGCGCCATTTCCACAACAGTCATTGTCCATTTAACTATGGTAATCATGTTTAAGGCAGCAGAGAGGAAACACAAGCTAGTGTAGCGGGAATTTATGCATTAGTGGCTTGCTAGAACATGTGCATTTGGAATAAACACACACAGCCGAGTTAATCAGTTGTTGTAGACCGATTTGTGTGTTGAGGATTGGAGCTTGCAAGCATCCATGTGCAACAAAGATTTTGTTGTTGTAAAAGCCACCTTAAAGGGATAGATGGGGATAAAATGAAAATTCTGCCATTATTTTCTCGTTGTTCCAAACTTGTGTGACTTAATACTATTCTGAAGTATGTTGAAGTAAACTGTTTTTGGCCATACAATGAAAATCTACAGTGTGTGGCCAAAACAACACTGGATCTAATTAACTTTCTAAATACGTTCTTCAAAATACCTTCTTTTGTATTCCACAGAGGAAAGTAAGCAGTGCAACAGTTACAGAAGTAGCCTAATAAAAACCTCATTCATTTTCTCCACCGGGAAATAGATTTTTAACAATAAGTTATAGCTATAACAATAGCTATGAGATTCATAATCAATGGCATATGCTTTTGTTGAAGACATCAGTCTGGATTATTTCAACTTATTCTTTAAATAAGCATGTTTGACAGCACAATGACTGGTAAAAACTACAAAACTACCCATGCAAATAACTTTTCACCAATTAGAGAATCACAACAAACACATTAAAAGGAAATTGCTCTTTAGTGTCAGTCTCCCTACCCTCTGAAACGGCATAAATAAAGTGTATATAAATGCATATTTTGCAAAAAAAGAAAAAGTGGACGGACACTGTTGCACTCTATTGTCATAATATCCACTAAATAGTAT
>NW_015513226.1:0-290 GCF_001515645.1 Sinocyclocheilus grahami | reverse complement strand
CCACTACAGTTACAGAATATTGGCTTCACAAACTTATATATATATATTTTTTGCCTATTACTTGTCTTATTTTAATACACTGGCCTTTCTCAAATCCTTACATCCAGAACTAAAAGCCACTGTGATCAGCTGAACAATACCCTCGTTAAAATGCTATGATCCAAAGCCTGATGCACAGACATGCCTAAATGATCTAAGCCATATTTTTATCCCATAGAGACCTTATTCATCACAGAGCGCCGCCGAATGACCACTACTATATATCGCATGTTAATGAATCCCTACAAGAG
>NW_015513225.1:6104-7450 GCF_001515645.1 Sinocyclocheilus grahami | reverse complement strand
ATAATGATCTTTAAAAAAAGCATCATATGACCCCTTTAAAGTCAGTGAATCATAAGAATGATTTTGAAACTTATTTCAAGGCATAAAACATACACTTTAATAGAGAAGTTAGCATGTTTAAAGGTGTTGTTTTATATTAATGACACTTTGGAATAAGCAAAATGTCGAAAATAAATATTTTTTTATTAAAGGACAACCATGAATGTGCAACATTCTCTGTACAATTTTATATTTAAAATCATGCTGAAGACACCAAAATGTTATGATTTGCTATGATATCAGAGTAAAATAATTTTTCCTTCCTCTTAGGAAAAAAAGTGGCATGACTCACCTTGACGTTCTGATTCTTCGTGCTGATTGGTGGGTTTTTTAACACTGCCTGCAATGCACCCATAAGGTTCCCTTTGAAGAGTGGAGTTAAGAAAAACACCAACACAATTTAAATACCTATGCATGCATGAATACATGCTCCTTTACAATATCCAAATGCTGTGGACATGTTGCACTTGAAGAAAACATATTACAAGGCAACCACAGGGGGAAAAAAATTAGAAACAGGAAATAAGGCCCTGGGTACTCCAAAATTGACATATAAGGACATGAATTCAACTTCCTTGTACTAAATAATGCAACAGTTTCAAATGTCAGAAGAACCTAATATTTACAACCCCCACACCGTTTGAAACTAGTATGTTGTAGTTAACAATCACCATCAGCATAATTCTAAGTAATCAGCATGTTTGTGACTATTTTCGCTTCACTTTTATAGACAACGCTGTCAATATTGCAGGACACTGGATGGGTGCCTGTCCAGTCAAATCAATGTAAATGAATAGAACAGAGCAAAGAACCCAGTTCTGTCTGTGTGGAGTCTTAGATGTACAGAAATCTGCAGGCCAGCTGGTGGATCAGGCAACTCATGAATTATGAACAGCAAATCAGTGAATATAATGTTGACGTAATACTGGCTGCGAACAAAATTAAATGATCGTCTTTCCTTCTACTTGTTAATAAGCACTTTTTGCTTTAATTATTTATGCATACTTTTTTCCAGGAAAATATTTAATTAGCCGTATTATATTAATTGCTGGTGTCATCATTACACACTCAAGCATAAAGCACACGGACATTTTTTATATGAGATAGTGCCACTGAAAATGCAAGACTATTTCAGATCATGCACATGTTAGCTGGTGAATAAAGAAGGATATTGTCTGATGAGAGAATCCACCTCTGCCTCATCTGGACCCAGCTGGTTTTCTCCTCCCTCTTCCTCGTCCACAAACTTGTTCTCGTCGTACTCATCCACATCCACTTTACGGAAACGATCGGACACCGTATTCTTT
>NW_015513225.1:2586-2803 GCF_001515645.1 Sinocyclocheilus grahami | reverse complement strand
CACAATTACTAGAAATGTGTACCTTAGATATTATACAATTTGCATGCACTTTTTTTCAAGATGTTTCCAACTCTGACTTTGAACCAATTCTGTAGAATGGCCCATATACATATTGGAACATAATATTACTACTGTGGTATGTTTTGAAACTATCAGTATGATTTTAAGTGATCATGAAAAATGAGACTAAAGTAGATCAGTGCCAACCAAGAATATG
>NW_015513225.1:0-2534 GCF_001515645.1 Sinocyclocheilus grahami | reverse complement strand
AGGACAATAAATAATTGTTCACATATTTAAAGCCTGATTTATTATTCCATCACCATCTTAAGATGTTATATTATGTGTAAAGAATGCATTCAAACGCTTTGTAATAAAACATTATACACTTCTAACATAAGTATTCATGGTTATACAAATAAATACTAAATGAATACACAAACTGCTCATGACCTTGTCAATAAATCCCAAAAAAGTGCCAAAAAGCATGACATTTATATCTTAAACAGCCATTACTCAATAGTTTATATCAAGTTCACTGTTGCAGCAAGTATAGTGGAGTCAATTTGATAAAGTCTGTTTTTGTGCTACCTTCATGATCTACCATTGTTCTTTGTGAAAAAAGGTGCATAATGTCATCCTGATATCGAAGTGTTAGTTTGAAGATTAACAAACGCCTACTTTTCTTTTCCCTTTCACTCACATACTAATGGACAGTAGTTGTTAAGGGTAAAGGGAAATGATACAGCTCAAAATAAAAACTACCTAGCGATAACTTAAAATAAACACCCCTTCAACTGACTAAAGCAAGATAGCAGTGACATTGCCATGGTTTCATGTTTTGTTTTGTACCTCAGGATGTTGCCCTTTTGTTGAGGCACTCCCTCAGTTCATAAAACATAAATCAGGACTCATATGATGTTGTTTTAGCAGTTGCCATTAAAACATAAACAAACACACCAAAAGCCCAAAGGTGCTTTTGGTCACATCCTTGGGATTGTTTTGATTATTATTATTATCAAAAAAGATAATTTTGTATTGAATAGGACAGTTCAACCAAAAAAGACACTTCTGTTGTCATTTGCTCACCCTCATGTTTTTCCAAACCTGACTTCTGTAGAACACCAAAGACTATATTTAGAAAAGTGTTTGTTCGTCTATACAATGAAGGTCAATGTTTTTTGGACCCCAGTGACCTTCAAAATATTTTTATGCTCTGCAGAACAATAAAAAAATTACTACATATGGGTGAGTAAATGATAACAAAAATGTCTTTTTGGGTGAACTAACGGCAAGAAGTAAATCTCTCTGCACTTTAAATAGACATTATGTATCTTAATAGAAGTTCACACAACAATTTATTTCTAGAAAAACTAAAACACCTGCACAACCTAATGTCAACAATTAGGCTGTAACTGGTAATTTCATTGCGTCACTCACCACTTCTCTTTTTATTATTAAAAGGCTACATGAGAATGTTCTGGGAACCAAACCAGATCATCTGGTTTCACAATTTGTGGAGTTGTTTTTCAGTTTTAAAAAAGTGTTTCCATGATGAGATGTGTGAATCTGTAAACTTCCTGTGGCTAGAATGCCATCATACTCTGCATACTTATTGGCATGCTTGTCCTTTGGACACCCTCTTCAGGTGTTTTTTGTTTTGTACTTGACTGAGAGAAAGAGAGGCAGAGCAGCGAGATGGAGTCTCCTTCCTATACAAGATACTGTCCTTTATGCCTTCTTTGATGACCTAGATAATAATGATGATAAAGGATTTAAAAACTTGACTTGCATAAACAAGCCTAAACATGAAGCAAAAGAAACATTGAGAATTCAGAAACTGATTCGAACAAACCCACACAAAAATTATATCAGCTACACCTAATTGTAATACATTACAAACATTATTCTTTAAAATATTGTTTCCCATTGAAACTGTGAGAACAAAGTAGTAATATCAATCTAATTTAAGTGGAATGCTAATATAAAAAAACATATAAATCAGAAAGTATCTGAGCTGAACTGACCTCAATGTTGTTAAGCGTGTTGAATTCCATAAGATCATGTAGCTGGGTGAAGGCTTGATTGGAATACTGAAAATTGAAGGTTGAGTAGGGTGTCTCTGGGTCATCGAAGATATCAAAGTCTGCAAATTCTCTCTCTTTGTCCGTCTGACGTGGAACCCCTGTAAAATACACCACACTTTTGTATAAAACATCTTATTATTAAAACATCAAAATGAACTTTTCAAAGCATATAAGATTCATACTTTATGAAGAATCATGCCCACTTCATGCATTACATAAACAGGAATGTAAATCAACCAGCACATCAAAGAGTCAAACACAATCCTGAATTTCCCTTCACAGAATTCCCTGAATTTGTTGGAATTGACTATAAATCTGCATATGCAGAGCTGACTTTTTCATAAAAAAAAAATCCCTAAGTACACAGACACAAACACAAACAAAGAACACACACCTGGAGCTTTGATCGTCCTGAATTCAACATTGACCAGGACAAAATGGATAATAGTAGGGCAGTTCTTTTCTCCTTGTTTGGGCTTAAATACATAACACTCCTTCATCCCCTCCCGATCAAACACCTTTGGGTCGATCTTGGGAAATGGAAGTTTGTTCATTCGTGCCCATTTCTCAGCTAGCAGAAGTTCCTACAAAGGAACAATCATTTACAAAACCTGTGTCATACATATTGTCTGTGCATGTACAAGGTTCTTTAAAGGGGTCATATGATGTTGGGAAAAAGAACATTATTTTGTGTATTTGGTGTAATGAAATGTGTTT
>NW_015513224.1:4680-7450 GCF_001515645.1 Sinocyclocheilus grahami | reverse complement strand
TACTCCAGTCTTCAGTGTCACATGATCTTTCAGGAATCATTCTAACATGCTGATTTGCTGCTTAAGAAGTAACTTTTCAGTGCTATTTGAGCACATTTAGTGTTGGTTAAACTGGATGTCTGGTGGTTTGTGAATACGATACAGGGTTTGGCACTGAAATACTACAGCAAAAGTGGTGCCAAAAGGTCATCGAGCCTAGCAGAAGCGATTCTGGGTTGTGGTCTGTTACCAACTTCTTTGCAGTTAGTTTTATCATGAAAAAGGCTGGATGTACACAACCTCGAAGGGTACGGCTAGGCACTTCGCAATGTTAAACATGATCATAGCCCAGTCCTCGGCTGACACGTTGCCCTGAAGCTAGTTGTACCAGATGCAATTCATCTTCGCCGCAGTCTGCCGTGATGGACCATCCCTGCGGAGAATCCTCTGTGAAGCTCCATGCTTTCCAGCAGCCACAAACCAAATCAACTCCCAGTGCCTTGCATCCTCTTTTTATATGCTGGGTTCAGTTGGGAAAAGTGCTTGTGTGCCTTTGTGAGAGTTTTTAGCTGTAGGGATAGCTCAATCTCTCAGTTCTCTCTCTCTCGCGCGCTTTCTTTTCATCTCTTCCTGTCTCTGCTGGTGGCCAAGGCACCAGGTTTAGGGCAAACAGCATAACCAGTGTGCCACAGGATAGCCAATGCAGGACGTTTAGCTCATGGCTCCACTCACAACTGGGTCTTAATTTGCTTTTGTTACACACTGTCACACATGACAATTCAATTTCCCTTTGCTGACAAAAATAAATAAATTAATACCTGATTTCTTGATGTTCATGGGTGCTAATTGGGTGCAATGACTAACACTAATCATTTCCAACACTAATCATTTATTTATTAGCAATGTGTATATATAGACAATATAACGAGGAATATAGCTGATATACTAATTTCTGTATTTAAATTGAATATTAAAATTTTTATTTTAATACATTCTGGAAAAAAACAACAACAATATATAATAAATACAACAATCCTCATATTACAAATATACTTTAGTGTAGGGACCAGTTCTCACTATTAAATAGTATTATTAGCATGCCTATTATTAACATATTGGCTGTTTATTAATGCTTTTAAAGCACATATTCTGCACGACCATATTCTACATCCCTAATCTTACCCAATACCTACATTTAACCTTACTAATTACCTTACTAACTATTAATATATTTCTACCAAATCAAAGTCACTTTGTGTGAATAATTATATGGACATATAAATAAAATGAGATGCAATAGTAATGTGCAGAAAAATGAAGGGAGAAAAAACACATACAAAATACAGGATATTATATCATAGATAAGACCCTCATGACTGTATCAAAGTCAGTCATTAAAGTCTCCTAAAATGTAAGATCATTTGACCTTTCACCACAAAACAAGGTCAGTTCAGGTTGTTATATAATACAAAATGGCTTTTAAAAATGCTAAGAAATCACTATGAATATAAAAAAGTACAATACTAAGAACATGCTTTTTTGAACAAATTATTGCCAAATAAACCTAAAAATGTACATTTCAGCATGAGATTTGATGCTGATTCTGTATCTTTGTGGGAATCCTGCCGCCTGGGGACAGATTAAAGATGCCATGATGAACTAAACCAGCACAGGTTTTATATAGCGGTAGGGTTTGCTCTAGCAGTCACTGGCCATTGGCTCTCAAAGATCTTGTGTAGCAGAGTGGTCTCTTAGTCCCCAATCACACAAAAATAATGGGCCCCTAATCAATCGTCAGAGCAGATGGAATTACACTCAAGGACATCATTATCCTCCTCTCAAATGCTGCTTCTAGGTGATAACACAATTGTTCTCACACCATACATTTTTTTGTGGTTTTAGCCAACAATTTGGTAATCCTAAAACAGCAGAGAGCTCAGTATAATTCCCTAAAACTTGCCATTTGAGGAACCAGTCATGTTAACATCACTAACATCAAAGACCAACGTTCTGGACCACAAGACACAAAGACCCTCCTGAGGCTTTTGATTTTGTCTGAAACAGACTGACTGACTGCTGAGAGTGTGAATTAACCAAGCCATGCAAATTTAATAATGTCACAAAAACTGTGAATTTTTCGTGTGCTCTGGCATAAATCCAACTTCAAATCAAGGTCTTCAATACAAAGTGTTGGCTTACCTGCAAGACCGCAGGTGTGAGAGCATTCAGACCAGGACGACCAATCAGACAGCTGGCAGTTGACAGGGCACTCGACCACACAGGAAGCGTTCATCTGCCATTTTTTCTCAAGACCCAGCTAAAAGAAACCAAATCAATTTAGTTAAGTGGATTTACAACAGAAGCATCACTTTTAAACTTGACTTCTGAACAGAAAAGTACCTCCTCGCAAAACTTGAGGTCCACAGACTTGCCATCACTGCGAACACAGTCAAGCATGCGTGTTTTGAATCCAACCCCACATACGGCTCGTTCACTCAGCTGACATGTGCTCCAGTCTGGATGGGAATTATAAAATTATATATAAATATATATACATATTCTTCGGACCAGTTATTTCAAATGAACCTTTTTCCTTTTATCATGTGAAAATTCAACAAAAACTTTGATGAGAACCTTGAACTGAAAAAAAATAAAAATAAAAAATACACGTATCTAAAAAAATAACTTTGGCAACTTAGTTTACTACGTTTACTAAAATTACTAAAACTACTAACTAAAACAAAATCTGAAATAAAGCTAAATAGAAATATAGATTTAAAAAAAAAAAAAA
>NW_015513224.1:0-1018 GCF_001515645.1 Sinocyclocheilus grahami | reverse complement strand
GAGTATGGGTCACCATACTTGGCCACATGTCACTTCACTTCATTACATTATATTAAGTATTTGCTCAAAGTGTTCAAAGACTATTTAAATACATTATTGTGGTAAACAGTTTAATAGACATCACAAAAATTAGCAATCAATGTTAAAAATTAGCACAATTCACTTCTTGAATTGTGCCATGAAATGAAATGAAAATTGCAGTATTTGATCTCACAATTCTGCTTTTATTTCTCACAATTTTTAGGTTATACTGTATCTTAGAATTCTGAGAATAAAAGTCAGAATTGTGTGTTTACTAAAATTGAATAATGCAAATTGCTAACTCAGATTTTCAAGAACAATTGCGAGATGTTAACTCTAAATTGTGTGATATAAACACACAATTGTGAGAAATAAATTCAAAAGTCAAAATGATGTAATTAACTTACAATTCTGAGAAACTCTAAATTGTGAGATAAACTAATAATAGTGATAAAGTTGGAATTGTTAAATAAAAAGTCAAAATTATTTTTATTTTTCATTCTGTGTCAAACATGGCCCTCCACATTAATTGCACCAGTGGTGGGGAAAAAAATCTTAATTCTAGATCATTTGTAATTCTAAATGTAAGAAAATGTCATTTTTAAATTCAAATTAAGAAAAAATAATAATAATAATAATTTAAATTAAATGTAAATCTAATTTAAATGAAATTATCTTAACACAATTATAGTAGTATAGTAAATTAATAAAGTTAAATTATTAACAAATAAAATATTGTTCATATTTTATTAAACACCTTACTATTGTTAAACAACTCAATCAAAACTAACAAAATAACACATGATGATTCTTATACAGTCATGAATATACTCCTTTAAAAAAAGGATATCTGTATATACTTTTGAACCAAAATCCCTATCACAGAAACTTCTCACAGTTGGATTAAAGACATTCAACCCCCCCCTACAAATTGCCTTGGGCAACATGTCAGTCTGACAGCCTCACAAAATGGCAACTATGCTTCAAATCATGAGGG
>NW_015513223.1:6869-7450 GCF_001515645.1 Sinocyclocheilus grahami | reverse complement strand
AAGTTCAATCTCAGAAATAAAAGGAAGAGTCCAGATAAAGAAGAACAATCGCACTCCTGGGTCCTGGAGTGAGGGATGGAGACAGGGAACAGGGAAGCCATCGGTGTTATCCAAGGTGACTTGCATCAGCAGTGAATGACGTAGGAGCTGCCTCACTGACGTGGTCCTGCGTAGCGACCCTCACTGGGTCCTGTGCCTCGACCGGCTCCAAAACTGGGTTTCTGAGCCATGCCTCCGCGGGTGGGCGGTCCCCTTGACCCGCCTACCCTGTCACGTGGTCCCCCCGGGCCTCTGGGGCGGATGTCCCGCCTGTCACCTTCACGGGCCGAGCGGGTCTTCTTCTCCTCTACGTTAAGCCGAACGTCTCCTCGCAGTTTAATGGGCTACGGCATAAAGAAAAGGTCATTCTGATGATCGCGCATTAGTCAAAACATCCTGTACCGCACAACATCTGAAAGCCACACGTACCCGATTGCTGAGGATCTTCTGCACAGGCTCAGCGTCATCAAACACCACGAATCCAAAGTTAGGCAGCTTTCCACCGCTGTTGATTCTCAGCTCAAGGACAGTACCGTACTCTG
>NW_015513223.1:2010-2834 GCF_001515645.1 Sinocyclocheilus grahami | reverse complement strand
GATCCCATTTACTTTATCACAAATTACTGGTCTGGTGGTGAACAATTCATCAGTGTTAAACGAAAGAAAACATCTGACTTCGCAATCTTAAGATAAAATCTATTTTTTTTCCCCCTCTCTGGCATTCCTTCAGCTGACGTTAGTTTGACTTCCTTAACCAAGTCTAGAGCTATAGGCGATGAAGGCATGCCTAGATTTTTTTATTTTTCTCATTCACTGTTCAATTTCTCTCTGAAATACAGCACTATACTTAAGTTGACTGCGACTTTAAAATTCTTTGATGACTGAGTATTGTTTCCATTAAAACAAAATGCCTATCAACTCATATTGACTTTTTCCACTTTGCAGGTCTTTGAATTCAGGCTTTGCTCAAATGCAACCACGCATTTAAAATGATTTACGCCTGCATTGGCATATGTTCAGAGACAAGTTTAATTCACCCGAGGTCATGTTGACATTTTAAACTGATAACATTTATGACAAAATGTTCATACCTCAGGTGCCAGAACAAATGTCTGCATGAACTTCCTCATGGGCTGCATGTTATTGGACAGCTCCCCCAACACTTGCACCACCACTCCCTCGTTCAGGGTGGCGTGAGCATCGACATGCCTGATCTTAGTGTGACAATCACGGAAGCTCAGCGCCATCACCTTCTTATGGATTTCCTGTTCAGAAAGAAAAATATTACATTGAGCTACTGAACCGAATCATAAACGGCATTAAGAATTCACAACACTTGTATTAAAACTCACAGACTGCCCATAGACCGCTTCAGTTGGTTTGCCATTATTGTCCAGACCACCGTGTACATAAGACGAGTT
>NW_015513223.1:0-1330 GCF_001515645.1 Sinocyclocheilus grahami | reverse complement strand
CTTAATCAGATGGATGCATTGTGAAATGGACTCAACTAGGCCTCAACACCACACGCCGCGTTACTATCTTAAGCCCGGCTCCTTTGTGATCACGCGGAGACATTTGACGATATTAAAAACCAAACATTTATTCAGATACGTTCGCAATTTCAGTCAAAAACACTTGATTTTCTGCAATCGTCTTTAATGTATCAGACACGTGCCCAGCACTCGTCGCATACGCTTAGATGAGATGACAGATATCAACAGTAAACGACCACATTGTACACGGAAAATGAGTTTAAGTGATCGTACATGGGAATACGGCGTAAAAGACGCGTAAAGCTCGGTAAACGCGGGATCTCTTTGACGGAAATGTCGGCTGATGGTGAGGGAAATGCAGCTAAAGCTAATCCTCAGAGCGTCGAGCAACAAAAACCCACCCAGCGGCGAGTTTTACCGCTTCAGTCCGCAATAAAGCGTTATATTTATCATCCGAAAGGCTTTATGAAAACCTGCGAAATCGTGTATTTATAGAAAACAGATCCGTCACATAAAGCACATGGCTATTAGCTGCGCACAAGCTAACAGAGTCAATACGCTAACCGCATTAGAACACAAAAAAGGCTGCAAAAAATAAACGCTTTATATCTTTTAATACAACAGAATAAATCCAAAGATACACTTACCAAGTGGGAATCAGTAATATGTGTTTGTGTTGAACTTGAAGGGATTTTATTGAAGCACCTCCTGCGCCGGTAGCTGTGAGGCTTTTAGCTCAGACACTGGCAGCAGCGCGTGTGGCGAATTGCCGGTTTCACATTAGCTCCTGCTAAATCAACGGTCAGCCTGCTCGCAGAACCCAACAGCCAATCAGATCGACGCAGTGGATTCGCGCATCCTATCAGCATTCGTTCTCTCGCAAAGCCTCCCAAATCAACCAATTAACGTCAACTATACAGACTGTTCGCAGCCAATTAAAAACGAGAGTGAAAGGAAGGATCAGAACAAGGTTGTTAGGCCCGCATGGACGTGAACAATGTGGAGCTTAACAGTTGCGCAGCAGCTGCTCGTGTCGTTGCTTTAAGCGTTTTTTGTTTGCGAAACTTAACGAGTTGCCAGGTGATGCATTAGAAACTGTACACTACAAACATTACACTACCATTCTAAGTCAGGTGAGAAAACATTAGAATGAAGAGATATACTTTATCAAAGTTAAGACTCTGCCACGCCCCCTAAAACGTCTCGTTCTAACACGCCCCCACATATCTACCTCACTATGTGGGAATGTTTGCATAATGCGCCCAAATGTGCTGCAAAGAAAGAAGGCGTGGTTTCAGTAACCGCAGTT
>NW_015513222.1:5959-7451 GCF_001515645.1 Sinocyclocheilus grahami | reverse complement strand
AAAAAAACATACCCATTACAAAAGAGCATTTTTAAGCCACTGTATTAATAAATTGCATTTTCCTTTTTTTTTATAAATTAATATATAGATCCCCAAAAAATTACATTGATTTTAAAAGCATGAAATTGTCTAATATGGCATTTACAGATAAGATGATTTGCCGAGAAACTTCTACAGTACCAATGAGCGAAAAATGGCAAATTTTAAATCTAATTCTTCCAGAGGGTCCTATCGCATAAGTATTATAGTCCTCCTTGCTCATGTTAGCTTAAAAGGAACGCCATTTGAATAAAATTAATTGGTATTTCGCACTTAATGCCAATAATATTCAAGACAATTCCATCAGGGAGGCGTTGGACAAGGAACAATAGTGTGAAAATGAGAATACTCCAGTGCCAGATTTTCAAAAGAGATCTATAGTGACTCATACAGCAGTTGGCGGCTAAGCAGGACTTAGGAGACCCGCGACTCAACTAGCACAGTACAGCCAAAAGATCTCAGCGAGGTGAGAAGACACGACCTCTAATCCTCTTTCTGTGGCCGTGTCAGATGATTCACAAATCTCTCCGAGCTGGAATCCCACTCGTATTTGATGTTGTCTGCGGCGTCTCTGCAGTCGCGCTTTGGATAATGAGGATGGGCTAGAACAGCCAGCCATTGGCACAGACCATTTAGTCCATTAAATCAAGCGAATGCAAGCCTTGCCAAATCACAGCCACCCAATTGAGCATCAGCTGCATTTGGACGATTGGTGGAAAAATGTATGCTGTGATGAAAACGGAGGGTTTGACGTGAAAACGCATTATTCTGATAGAAGAACGTGGCATCGCATCATTTAATTAAGTTGGACCTTGGAACGGCAGTCTTATTAAACAATCATATGCTGATCTATCCATAACCCTCATCGTAAAATGAGGCAAATGATTGATTGGTCTAGAATGCCGTTGACACCCATGAGCCTAACTGTAAAATGACTGCAATACAGTCAAAGAGCCTGAGTTCAAGTTGATTAATTAGAAACTGGGTTTTTAGATGCAGGCCACATGGGTAGTCTGTGGAAATTTTCAGAAAGAAAAAAATACAGTAAGACTATCGTAAGCCCTATATCATATGATACAAGTTGTTTTGAAACAACATTTATTGTGAATTACACAGCGCTAAATTTAAAATGTTTCATTATAGATTTAAACGGCCAACTCCAAGTGGGTTGTAAACATGGTCATTTTTAAAATATAATATTATGTAATAATCATAACATTTTACCAATTTGATTTGAATTCAGTACAACATGTCTAATACTGCATTTAATATAGCGTGAATGAGCATTTGTATATGGAAATATATAGTAGCGCAACCCAGTCTCGTGACATTTCGTGACATAGTCACAAAATTGTAATCTATTGATTCGTGTTCATGGACACTTTTTTTGTGTCACTCAGCAGGACTTTCAGTGTAATGTATTTCAATAGGGACTGTCTCGGTTAGGGTACCC
>NW_015513222.1:4623-4984 GCF_001515645.1 Sinocyclocheilus grahami | reverse complement strand
TCTTGTGTTTTATATAATATACAAATGGGTAGGTTTAGGGGTGGGTTACGTGCTCAAACGTGTCAATTTTTTTAATAAAAATAAAATAATAATAATAAATGTTAATATTATAATGTGGCTGATTAGAAAGAAATCACAGAACGTGTTACAGTGGCAGAAAGAAAAATGTGGTGCAGGCACGAAAATTACTCTCTATTGAAATGCATTAGATTGAAAGTCGTGCTGAGTGACATGAGAAAGAAAAAGGGAAATTCGTGTCCGTGAACATGAATAAATAGATTAAAATGTTGTGACTATGTCACGAAATGCTGTGAGGAAGGGGGTTATCGTATTTGGAGTTTATAAGAATCAGTTTTTTTTT
>NW_015513222.1:1269-3298 GCF_001515645.1 Sinocyclocheilus grahami | reverse complement strand
GCATAAAGAGACAACGGCAACCACATTTTCTGTAAAAGCCCCTCATCTTTTTTCTCAAGCGGTGGCGATCCGGTGTTTTAACGCTGCTGGGAAGCTCGGTTTCACACGGGTGTAGCGAGGCTTGTTAAGTTACCGCTGGATGCCCGCTTTGAGCTTAATGAGGTGTACGGAACCCCTCCTGCAGGATTCCACCTCATCACCAACACCACGGTTCCCATTTAGGACCCTCGGTCTCGGATCGGAAGGCTTTCAAGAACGCAGCTCACAGCTGAGTGAAAGAATCAAAAGTGGTGAGGCTTGTAAAAGCGTTCACCTGGCTTGACGCCTAACACTTACCACGGCCAGCCTCACACACATTCCCAGGCCATTGCTCCGGTAAAGAAAACGGCTTCATCAGAATTCTCCACATCTCTTGGCCCAGAGCGCCTTTCGGCCGAGCTGGGATTGGACAAGGTTCATTACCCCACTTTGATGTATTTCTTCTTTCAATTTTACAGCCCTGCACCTTTTCCCTCGTCAGGATCAACTCTGAGCACAGATAAAGACCAACCCTTCACACATCTGTTGTGGATAGGGAGAAAAAAAAGGCTTTAGGCCTCGGTTTTCTTTTAAGGTCGACCGTGAATATCATGTGAAGATGAGAGGGCATCATGTGAAGGCGATTCTTTCAATTCATCGGGCGAATTCGTATCCCTAATGGCGGCTAACAAGCTACTGCTTTGAGAAGGTTAAATGCGCAGCCGGTTCTCTGAAAACAATCTGTTTGAAGAGTTCTTGCTAAAATGGACTATAGCGAGTGCCAAATGACCTCAAACAAGCTGGAGCCGGAGAGTCATCACACGGGATAATGCACACCGTCGGCACTCCTTGTCTTCACGCATGATCGCGCCGAATGTTCGTGTAAAAGATTGCGCGCTTCTGCCTCGTGATCTGAAAGTCTATCAGACACGCACAAGTTCACAAACAAACACCGATCGACTGCACTCGACAATCAAGAGGGCTCATTCGGTTTTCATTTTCGACCTCATTTAGCACTTGTAGGAGATTTTTTTAAATAAAACTTTAAGTGATATATATATATATATATATATATATATATATATATATATATATCAATTGTGTTTTGTTTAGGCTTCTGCTTTATTTCAGATGTTTCTCTTATTTATTTTAAATATTTAAATATTTTGGACAATATGCTGCAAAAACTGGGTGGGGCTGCAGAAAATAAATAAATAAATAAGAATATGATTATCCAAAATATTTTAGGGCTGCTAAGTTCATTCAATATCTAATCAAGATTAAATTAAATGCAATAATCTAACATTGCAAAAGCTTTTTTTGGTAAAGTTACTATTACTATTACTATTTATTTCATTTATTAATAATAATATTACTTCAATCTGCTTTGCTAAGACTTTTTAAAAACGTTTTTTTGTAAATGTAACATTAATTAATTAACAAAATTTTATTAATAATATATATTTCATGAGATAAATACTTCTGCAGAACTGAAAAATAATGGCAATAATAATAATAATAATAATAATAATAAACAAAATAAAATAACATTTACTTTATTCTAAATAGACAGAACAAAGAATGGCAGACAGACATGATGGACGGATGGATGGACGGACGGATCCTGACATCAAAAAGTTTGAAATACATATTTTAGAAGACAAAGTACTTTCTGAAACTCTAAAAGAGACATGTCCAATTATTAAGGTTTTTTGATTTATATTTAATCTCACTGCTGTCTTGGAAAATAATCAAGTTATTAACTACATCTCATTTTTTATTTTTCTATCCTACAGGAACAAAGAACTGTTCTGCAGTCCCACTGTAAGTCAAGCTGGGCAAAGCGGATGGTAATTTAACTGCATCATTTATCGTTGAGGGCGTAGGAGGGCCGTATTTGTGGCGGCTCATCTAACAAGGTCATGATGTTTGGGTTAAGGACAGACAAAATTAATATGTGACTGCACTAGGAAGGCCACATTTAATTTCACAGGTCCTGCCTTCCCCTTTC
>NW_015513222.1:0-702 GCF_001515645.1 Sinocyclocheilus grahami | reverse complement strand
AATTTTTCTTAGTTATTTCTTATTTTTTGTGTTGTTTGGTTGTTTATTTCACTTTTTTGTTTTATCTTTTGTTTGTTTATTATTTAGTTTTGTTTGGTTTGTTTTACTGCATTTTTTGTTGTTTGCTTTGTTGTTGTTTTTTTGTTTCCTCAAGATGATGCACATTTTTGAGCATGGCATGTCTTGTAACTATGCAAATTAATAATTAACATTCTATGCTCTAATTTCTAAAACAGCAAAATAATGCACAGTAACGTTAACATGATTAGAACTAATCAATAGATCACTAATATATCCGTAACATCTAACAGTATTTCTAGTGATTGCATTCGGGACTGAATGCATTTTAACTATTGAATATTGTTTCTGCCATTTTAAAATTATTTGGACAGTATAACTGTTTTTTTATATTAATTGTATTGTTTGGATTTTTTCCATAGTGTACATAATTTTACAGTGGCTCCAAATTTTTTTAACACTTAAGTTATTCTCAGTGCCATTAAAATATTAAACTAAGATAACATTAGCACACTTCTCAAACAAAACATGTCACAAAAACAAAGTTTTGAAATGCTTCAGTTTGATATACTCCTCAAAGGGAAGACAAACAGTATTCTGTTTGTCAACGGTTAGTGGAACACGTTCATACTTAATGTGATAAACGTCTCGGGTTACTTATGTAACCATGGTTCCCTGAGTAGG
>NW_015513221.1:6648-7452 GCF_001515645.1 Sinocyclocheilus grahami | reverse complement strand
CTCCTTGACTGCTGGATACTCCAGATGTGCTGACTCCAGGGCTCAAAGCGCCCTCCGTACCAGTAGGCAGGTCATCGATTGAACCGGATAGGTCCTAAGCAAAGAGAACCGTAGAGAGAAGGTTAGAAAAATCTGATGAAGTCGTAATGTAGCGGAAGTAGTATCTTGTCCTCCGATTTTTTGGAAAAGAAGAAAAAAAGTAGGGTGGAGACTATCCAATGATGGTTCATTAGATGAATGGCAGATCTGAATGCAAGCTCCGGTTTAAGCTGACTAAATGGTTGGAGTCTGGCAAGTGTCACCAGAGAGAAGTCTCATTATGATGTTAAGAATTCAAAAAAATGTATTTTGAAAAATGAAATCTGTCACAGTAAGACCAATAACATTCATTTAGAAAATGCATGTTATTTCCATTTCATGCACTGCAAATATGAACGTAATTGGGAAAAAATAATCTGTGTTCCCATAGAAAGACAAAAATACAAATAGAAGAGAAAACGGGAAAAAAAACAAGCTCAGCTGGTGTTATCATTTGGTATTCCAGCATTTCTGCTAGGGATTTAAAAATGAAGCTGTCAGCTGTCTCAAAGAACTCTTCATGGCATTATTTTTATTTTACTAACATTTTCCTATCCAATCAGCAACATTCAGCTTTCACAGATATTAAAGAATATTTCTAAAAAATAAATCCACATTTGGAATCACAAGTATGTCTTGCAGGCTCTGGATAAGGTTCGTTGCTTAATTGTTAGGCCAAGGCAAGATAGATATTCTGTACTGAAAATAAGCCCAAAAGCTCACTCT
>NW_015513221.1:4352-6289 GCF_001515645.1 Sinocyclocheilus grahami | reverse complement strand
AAAAAAAAAGTGAGATCATAGCGTCCCTGAGGTTGCCATAGCTACAGCAGTCGGCTGCACGTGTGCCGAGTCAGCGCAGCTGGGTGTCTCTCCATGTGTCCTTTTCAGACACAGTCTCGCAGGTCATAACACACACTCAATTGCAATTAAATCTCAAAGACAGAAGCAGAATTCACATGGAGAGTACAAAAAAAAGGTACAGGGAGAACCGACGGCACATATTTCCGTGACAGACCACATAAAGTTCTTCATTTAGCAACAACCCCAAATGTCCTACATAATCACTCCAGAGATAAAGGTGCAGCTGAGGCTGAATTACGCTCACATCTTCAAGCTAATTACCTCGAACTAAAAGTCAACATAAAAATAGCGTTTGACTGAAACTACTTGATTGCGCATTCGTGAATCTGTCAAATTCACAATGCATCTTTAAATGCGTTTGGACGCAGTCAACAGCTTGTGTGAAATGAAAGTGTCAGACTCACTGGTAGACTGGAGGGTCTGCCCTGCATGTCCTCTGTGCTGCTCTTCGATGCCAGAGGCGGAACGGAGGGGGGAGCGCTGGACTGGGAGCTAAAAGACTCCTGGGAAATCTCCTGTGGGGGGGAAAAGGCAGCCCAGGTCAGTCGAAGTTGGTATTTAGGACAGTGGACACATGTATAGATGCTTTTGCTTACAGATATTGCATGTGTGTTTAGGTCAGTTTCACTGTTAGTAATGCAAGTTTCTGTTTTTGTACTTAAGAAAAACCAGTTACAATACTGCTTTTATTACCGTACGAGAGTCTGTAAATGTGGTGGCACTGTGAAATGAAATGCATTCCAGACTTCAAATAAATGCAAAAGCAGTCATCCAATTTAGATCAAACGCACAAAGTGAATATTAAACATGCTATTAACATCTCACCTTTAAATTTGCATATGTTCAGAAATAAACATAGTAAACGGGATTAAAAACACCATCCAGTTTAGAAAACGTATGCATTTACATGTTATTCGGCAGATACTGTAATAACACTTTACAATAAGATTACATTCGTTAACATTAGTTAATGCATTAGGTTTAAACTAACAATGAACAACCATTTCATTTTTTTTTACCTAGATTAATAAATGCTGTAAGTGAATTCATAAATGTACCATTGTTCACTGTCAATTAACATTCCATGATAGATTGTTATTAGACAATAAGACATTACTGTGGAGTCAGTTAAGATTTTTTTTGTTTTTAATTTAAACAGTCTCTTCTGCTCACCAAGACTGCATTTATCATATCAAAAACAGTTAAATATTTTTTACAATTTAAAATAACTGTTCTATATTGTTTTCTATTGTTCTTTTTTTTAATGCAATTAATTCCTGTGATAAAAAAAGCAGAATTTCCATCAGTAATTTTCATTACTACAGTCTTCAGTGACACATGATCCTTGAAAAATGTATCTAATATGTTAATGCTGATTAACATTACCCAGTGATAATAATGTAAAAGTGTTGATCATTGTTAATTACTGACACTTAATGCATTAACTAAATTTCTTTGCAAAGCATTACCTATACTTTAGAACTGCTGCTCGAGGGCACCGTGGTGACAGTCGATCTCAGTAACTCTTGCTTTCATTATCTCATTTTCATCCACCCTGAACCACAACTTAAATACGAAAGCAAAAAGCTTAAGTTACCTGAGGAGGAGGAGGAAAACGCTGATACGGCGATTGTTGTTGTTGCTGCTGCTGCTGCTGTTGTGGGGGATTCTGGGAGTACGATGAGGGCTGTCCCTGTGGCATCTGTCCATGTCCCGCGGGCGGCTGAGAAGCAGGTGTGGGCGTCTGCGATGGCTGCTGTGATGTTGGCGGTGGCGGCTGCTGCGGTTGTTGTTGGGGGCCTTGGGCAGGAGGGTAACTGGGTTGGGATGCAGGAGGAGCCTGGGAGCTCCCCTGC
>NW_015513221.1:0-448 GCF_001515645.1 Sinocyclocheilus grahami | reverse complement strand
TTATGAAAGATGTTTTAAAGGTGTCTCTGATATTTTATATAATTTTATGCATAAACCATCATCAGAAGAAAGCTGAAAAAGCAAGATATATTTAGCGACATTGCCCAGATACTGTTATACACTATGCATCTATAAAATGTCAATATTTATTTTGAATATCATGCTGCTGGTACGATTATGATGTCAAGCTTCAGGTGATAATCGTTACTTTAATAAAATATCTTTAAGTTCATTAAGCAATGGATGAATCATTGTTATATTAAAGTGATCTTTTGATGTAATTATTGTAAATTCTGTTCAGAAAAGCAACAACTTTTAATCAAACATCATAAATGCAGTTGGAAAGTGCACATATTCATATCACTTTCAAGTCTCACATTGATATCACAAAGTCCTTCTTTCCATCTTTGTATCTGATGACCCAGAACATACAAAAAAAAAAAAAAAA
>NW_015513220.1:6683-7455 GCF_001515645.1 Sinocyclocheilus grahami | reverse complement strand
GCAAACGTACATGAACATCAGAGGAATTTGGCAGCTCTGCGAGTTTTTTAACCTGGAATCCTGAGCAGAAGCTACACATGAAAAATTCATTGAATATGCATTCAGTGGCCTGAATCAGAGTCAGCATTGATTCGTGACGCACACCATGTTAATAACATTTAGTCCTTACAGGCTGCAAAAAGTAGTTTTCTTACTCTTTATTTTTGTCTTGTTTTATAGTGAATATCTAAATGTGTTTCTTAAATCAAAACCAATTTACTTTGGTTATGGAACAATGTATCCTAATTAAAGGAATAGTTCACCCAAAAATGAAAATTTGTTGAAAATGTCAACCAACATGTAGATGAGTTTGTCTCTTCTATGGACGCACTGCAGTGAATGGGTGCCGTCAGAATGAGAGTCCAAACAGCTGATAAAAACATCACAATAATCCACAAATAATCCACAGCACTCCAGTCCATCAGTTAACATCTGGAGAAGACAAAAGATGAAAAAAATCTCAATCTAAAAAGTTTTTAAGACTGTTGCTTCTGGAGTCCATAATCCATAATAACTCTTCCTCCAGTGTAAAAGTGGTCTGGTCTGAATCAGGAGAGAAATCTGCACAGATCAAGCACCGTTTAAACAGCTCTAAACAAATATGTGGCTGGATTTTGATGTGAGAGACAACAGAAGATGCACTTTTTCACTGGAGGAAGCCTTATTTTGGATTATGGACTCATATTTTAAGTTAAAAACGTCTTAATGATGGATTTGTTTCAGCTTTTGTCTT
>NW_015513220.1:4389-5683 GCF_001515645.1 Sinocyclocheilus grahami | reverse complement strand
AAGCTGCTTAAGTCAGGCAGACGATCTCTTCAGTGCCCACAAAAATGTGTTATTCAAACATTATTTCATTATTAGAACAAATATTTCAGTACTATTTACAAAGGCCATGAGCGTATCAGTAAATATCAATCTGCATGAAATGGCTCCATGATGCCATACGATAAAAAATGCAACCCCTCTAAGTGAAGTCCCAGAGATTCAATTAGCTAATGCGATCAATCGCAGTGATGAATGACTAAACACTGACGAGCAGCAGCCTGATGAAATTAGGCATGTTGGAAACGCAGCGTACAATGCAACGAGGGTGGCACCGTCTCATGTTTTGGTTATGAATTTATCTTTGACATAATGGTGGAAACACCACATACCCTTCAGAGATGACCATCAAACATTATGAATAATTCATGTATGTCAATGTGAATGAAGTTAATGAGGAGAGTTTGCTGATATTAACTACATAACCCAAAAATACATTTTCTCATCATCTACACACCCTCAAGTTCTTCCAACCTTATGTCATTTTCTTTCTTTTCTCTGTGAAATACAAAAGGAGCCGTTCGGCTGAATGCCTGAGCTTTTCTGTTTTTCACACAGTGGACAAAAAAGCACAACAAAAGCAGTTTGCAAGTCTCCTGAATTCATACGATAGCTTATTGTTATAAATAGGCTAGAATGTATAGTTTAAATGTCAGCTTAAATGTCAGTGTTTCTCACACAAAGCTTCTTTAACTCTTGACTTTTTTGTAACAAATTACAATGTTTCAACTATAAAGTAACACTTGAGTTTCTAAGTATAAACGTATATATAAAGCATATTTGAAACATTATTATTTTTTAGAAAACATATCAAAAGTTAAAGAAAACTATATGGGTAATGAAATATTATTGATCCTTTTAGAAGATATATTTCAGAAGAAAAAAAAAAAATAATAATTTTGCCCATTTAATAATTTAATGTAAAAATGCCCAATAATATAATACCCACTGATTTACTAAATAAATGATTTATTAATTATGTAACTTTTATTTGTAAGCATAAATGCATCATTTTTAAGTAATCAATTTAGTTTGCTTTAATCTACAATACTTCAATTTATTTGTTTATTTTGGGAAAATAAAAAATGATTTTCCTTATGGTAAATAGTCTACGAATGACTTTATGTGTATATATTTTATAAAATTAAAAGTTTGTGTTTTTTATGGTGCTTTAAGGACGTTTTCAGCTTTTGGAGCTTGACAGTATAAATCACCATCCTCTTTCTTTGAATGGAAAACAGAAGCTCGGACATTCTTC
>NW_015513220.1:2690-3583 GCF_001515645.1 Sinocyclocheilus grahami | reverse complement strand
TATCAGGGAATATTATATTGTATTAAAAATGTATAACAGATAAAACACTAGTTTTGAAAGTAATAAACAGTTATCCATCTTTTCTACTGAAATAACAACACAATACATGAAATAAGTAAAAACAATTATTTAATGCCTCTATTCATCCTGTACAGCATGCAAAATTGAAGATTTTAAAATATTGTATGTTTTTTGTTTTATATATTTATACATAATTTAGATTAATTTTCATATCTATTCATCCATCTGTGTGTGTATGTATATATATATATATAATATTTTAATTACATTAACATTAAACCTTCAGTTGTACATCCTTTTCACATCCAAGATGAATTGAGGCATCTTATTTATTTATTGTTATTTCAGTAGAAAAGAGAACTGTTAATTACTTGTTAAAAAATAAATAAATAAATAAAAGGTATAAAAATGTAATGCAATATTCCCTGATATCATTTAGTATACCACTGATGATCTGTAATATGTTTTATAGTTAACAGTATTAATTTTAGTGTATATTAATTGATATAACACTGTACATTATACGCTACCAGTATTAAGCAACATTTCAACATTGGTGCATTTATAATACATAATGCATCCATAATCTGTAAGCGGAATTATTTGTGAGAAGATAAAAATTCAGACTGATGTACGAGATGGTTGTACTTTAATAGCTTGTGAAAGTTCATGCAGCACTTCACAGATCACAGATCAGAGATCAGGATGCGACGACACACACCTCCAGAATGACATCGGTCCGGGACAAACAGCGTCCCCTGCAGAAGCTGACCTCCACGTTGTCCAGGCGACAGTCGCCCTTGGTGATGTTCCTGACCTCAGTGTAGCGACGGCACTCGGCAACCGGATCCTCTGGAGACGAGAAAGTGATG
>NW_015513220.1:0-1994 GCF_001515645.1 Sinocyclocheilus grahami | reverse complement strand
TGATTAAAGACAAAATTTTCATTTTGGGGTGGAGTATCCCTTTAATGATATGCACTACTTCAATCGTCTGTGGCACATGAGAACTGCTGACAGCGACTGACTGGAGGCTCACTCTTCTCTATTAGTGGGATACAGTGTGACTCTTACCTGGATACTCTCTGCGGCACACGGGACAGCAGCTCTCTGCTTCCAGCACCTTCACTTCGCCCTGGAAAACAGAGCGGGAGAGAGAAAGGACATCAGAGGTGCCAGGTGGCTGAGAATAGCTGGCCGTACGTGACTCAACTCCTGTGAGATGGACAGATGCTGACAGTACAGACGAGCATCAGGCTGAGACAGCCTCCACACCGCCGGGCCACAGGAGCTCGCACACATTTACTGTGAAAATACGGAGCAAAACTGAGAATCCAGAGCTAATGTATGAAATATTTAGGTTTGTTTGGCTAGTTATCAAGTATATGCACACACAATGCATATACTGTAGGTAGATGGCAATTACATTGGAATATAAGCAATGAACCAAACCGACCAGCTACGAGGCAGGATTATGACAATTAACTTAAACTAAAACCATAAAAAATAAACGAATGAATGAACGAATGAATAAATAAATAAATAGAAAACAATAAACATTTTATCTCAGCTAGTTGACAAGGCAACATTTCTCATTTTCATTTATGTTAACTTGATGTACTAAAATGACTAAAACTAAAACTGTAATAAATATATATATATATATAGACTTTAAAAAACTGACAAAAGCACACAAAGAAAACGACTAAAACATTAAAACTGAAATGAAAAAAGAAAATATAAACATAAAACCTCATTCAAAATAATATAATCTCAATGATACTAAAATAACACTTCTATGAGGTGAATCACAACATTAAAACCCTGATTTGAATCAAAAAGGTATTTAAAAATCGGACAAAGAGACTGTGAACTTAACAGCTTTAGTGCGGGAAAGAACTACAATCGAATTAAACAACTATCAAATAAAAAAACGATGGAGAAATATAGAACTATTCATTTAAAGTGGTTGATTATATCTATAGAAATAACATTTTATTATGTTGTTCGCAGCACTTCTTTGGGTGGTCTTTATTCGGTCTTCTTATTGCTGGAGTTTTTTGTACAGCATCATGGGTAATGTAGTTCTTCACCAGGAATTCCAATGTTAAATATAAGATTCTTTAAAAAACAATTGGTTGAAATAATGGGACTCAGAGTCAACAAAAGCATATACCACTGATTAACAAAAGCTTTATTTAACATGTTTTATTTTGTTTTAATTGACAAAAGTCGCTTGACAGCAACACGTTGGAAAGCATTTGATTTTAACTCGTTATGTATGCATATATGGTTAGCAGTATTTTTTATTAATATTATAATGTGCATTTTGTGTTGTTTTTTGCAGCTCTTCCACTAATTTAGAAGATTCACTCCTGCATCTGAATGCAGTGCACTGAGTTTTCAGTTTAAACACGTTAGCATTTTTATATCTCACGATTTATTTGAACTGTCTGACTGTCTGCATATTTGAAAACTCTTTTATTATATTTCTGCTATTTCTTTTGGTGCAGCCAGAGGCAGAGAAATTAAACACTATGAAAGTCAGTCCAGTCTGAGTTTACTTCTGTCCATGATTATTAGTTTGGAGTTAAGAGGAACAATCCTTCAGTGAGCGGTGACATTTACTTGTGCCGGCGGCAGAAATACAAATTGGGTAATTTGATTTGGACTGGATGAAGAAGAACAAATCGTCTAGGAACCAGAGGGAGTATTTTTAGTCTTTCTTTGAGCAGATCTCCTTCTAGTGATCCGCAGGAGTCCAGAGGAGACGCACGGTTCAAGCAGAAGCTTCCTCAAGGGCTGCTGAGCTTCTGAGACGTCCAGGCGTCACTCCAGAGCCATCTGGGACATTATCCCTGACCGGAGCTGTTGCCTGGACAACGGGTCGGTCTATTTCCAGCATCTGGTCCTCTAACAGC
>NW_015513219.1:6923-7455 GCF_001515645.1 Sinocyclocheilus grahami | reverse complement strand
AAGTTTGTGATTGATGAAAACATCTCCACAGCTTATGTCAGCGAACAAACGGCTGACAAACACGGGTCCAGAACCTGTAACGCACACACATAAAGATGCAGAACCTGACACAAACATTTTTAAAAATTCAGCAGTTGCATGTCTCAAAGCTCTGTGTAACTGTGGAATTTTAATATGAAGGATGAATTAATATACTTCTCGCACAGCCTAGGCCAGGAAAGCATGTGCTGTCAATTCCTCTTTTTACATTTTCCCACAATTCAGGAATAACGCAAACTCCTTAATCAGTCGTTCTCTCGCGTATACCCTTGATTACTGTCTTTCTCACTTCTACTGAGTAAAGGCCTGAGTAAATTGTCAGCCTTAATACCTTAATCTCTGTAGCACTATGGAACATGCAGACAGTAAATGGAGTGATTTGCCCGGCTCTTAAACTTACAGCACTTTTAAATGAACTGTAATCCCTTTAGTTCAATCTTTCACCTGTGACGAGTTCTTGGGCTGGACACCGGATTGAAACAGGGTCTTTGTC
>NW_015513219.1:3048-6230 GCF_001515645.1 Sinocyclocheilus grahami | reverse complement strand
AATTGCTGAGATGGGCCATTTTCCTTCTGAGGCCCGTTGTTAATCATCCAAACATTGCCGTCTCGGACGTCAGGATGCAAGTTTGGCCTGTGCATCACTGACTGTCTCTCATGTTTGTTTAAATCAGATATCTTGAGGAGTCTGAATTTTACTGGGATTAGGACTGTAATTAAACTTGTAAGAAACTTGAAATTTTTGCACTGCTACCAAAACATGTCTTTGCCTATTCTCCTTCAACATTTTCAATAAAAACGCAACTTATTACATGGCACACAATGAACACTGGTTAATACGAAAGAGTCTGGGGCCTCATTTTCAATCGTCCTACATTTGATCTTACGATCATTTTTCAATTGTGCGTATAAGTGATTCAGAGAACGAACATACACACTAAACACGTGCATAACACCTCTCTTTCAGAAGTGAAATGTAGAAATAGCAAGTGATCTTGAAATTGTGCGCAGCTGAATGGTTTCACATCTCTGCATTGTAAATGGCGCCTGTCATTAAAGTATAAAGAGCACCAGTCAACGTCCAAATCCTTTAGTTGAGAATGGCGAACTACAAATAATTGCTTACATTTTGTACAGCCATAGAAATGTGTACGTAGATGCCTTATTAGCGGCTGTTTCCATGGGCACTATACCTAAGCTGCCTGCCATATTTGAACGGTCAAAGTCAGTCTGTGAACATTTGAGAGCAAGTTGATTGTGCGTCTGTAACTCTAGCTACGCATGTATGAATATCTATATCTGCAATAGTCTTCAAATGATTTGCTAAAATAGCACAGTACAAGAAGAAGCCATTGGCTAAAACGACATTAAAAAGTTACCTAAAAATGAAACGATTTCCAGCACAGCTAATGGCTCATGTTTCAATTTTATGGCTGTACCTTTATTAAACACTGCAGTCTGCTAGAATCCCTCCTGTCAGCCAATCAGCTGATTGGCCAGAACAGGCGTCTCTGTCTTCGTTTAAATTAAACAGACACCTGCGGGGAAAGTTGCGCCTTGCATCAGCTCCTCTATGGCCTGCCAACATTGTCGTGTCCGGGCCCATCTCCATCCTCCTTGGCCCAGGTGTGTGTGCGAGCTGCCTTCATTACACCAAGATTGGCCAGGTGGATGTGTGCGCGCGTGATTTCATTACGGTGAGATTGCTTTCTGAGACCCACACACACAGACATGGCAGACAGAAAAGGGATAAGAAGGGAAGTGCACAGCTGTGGTTGTCCCCACGATCTGACGTGCTTTTCCATCTCTATTTCTATTGCGAAAGAGATGCAGGAGAAAACCAACACAGACGACTATCTGCATGAGAAATGAGACAGCGAGGAGAGAGAGCAGAACAAACAGCTAACAAAGACCCTCGGATTGGTGGTCAGCTAGTCTCGCGTAGCCAGAATTTCAGACTGACGGCTGAAGGTCTGGAATCCATGGCAGCTTTCTTTGGCCAAGGCCCGCCCATGAGGACGTTTGACCGACATGTCAAACAACCAATCACAGTTCGTTTCATTCAGCGGCACGTTTCGGGCCGTGGAAATGTCGCCACAATAACAGAAAGTTGTGTAAAACTCTCGGACGTATTTTAAAGATTCTGTGCCGCGAACTTTAAATATTTTACATACTTTTGAGAATCCAGCATTTAGTTGATCCTGATAAGCGCTCATCGTCACAGTTGTAAACACGACGGCTTTCTTGTTTCGTGAGGTGGTTTGGCACCACGGTATCTTTGTTTCCAGGCGGAACGTTAAAGAACGCGACACACACGTCTCCCGGAAATCCTGTATAATTCAACCAATCCGATGACGACTTCGAAACTCCTGAAGTGTTTCCACTTTTGTGTGCCGTATGCATCAGACGTTCAGCCAACGGCCCGTGGGCGTGACGTCTGAGGCTGAGACAAGTGGTCAGCTGACCAGTATTGAACTAAGATGCTTTGAAATTGATTTTGAAATGCAGGAAAAGGTACTTACGCTGCTCTTATATATTACTGGGTTTTTCTCAATACATTATTTAAAAGAGAGGTAATTTTAACATAAAAATTTTATAATTTTTATAATTATAATTTTATAGTAATTTGCATTTTTTAAAGGTTTGCAATTAGCATCTCCCTGTTTATTACCATTACATTTTAATAGCTTACAACTGCAAAAAATATTTTTTTTTACTAATAAATAAACAATAAATCCGCAGACACATCACATGGACTTTGTTTTAAGTTTGCACCATCTTCCCTTAGTTAATTTCTTGTCATGGTTGTTTATTTGTGTCATTCTGTTCAGCTGTGCACACCTCATTAACTTCAGTATTTAAGTTCATGCCTTTAATGGTATTTAATATGGCTTTAATATTGTTTGTGACTACGCTTTGGCTGGATGCTGTTCGCTCTGCTTGGATCATATAGTGGATTTGTTATACTATCCTAATTATGTAAATACATGATATGTAAATTAATTTATAAGGCAGGGCTGAACTACAAAGTGCCTTAGGGTACCACTAAGGTATAGTAGCAATTTAATAAAAAAGAAAAAGAAAGGATACTTTTGCTGTAATCACACATTTCGGATTGTGATTGTAACAATTTAAGAATCTTCCAATGAAAAAAAAACATGTCATTGTTGCCCGATATCCTTATACTGGTGCAGACTCAGTGTCTGTGTTTTGGCCCTGGTACTTTGGACCTCAGGTGAAAAATATACCTAACAAACAGAATGAAATGAAACTGCTAAAATTTTCAGGCACAAATAATGCCATTTCTTCACAATGACCCTATTACAGAAAGAAAGGGAGAACAATTTCATTGCAGACACACATATTCTGTGTTGTTTTGCCCCTTAACATTGATTCTGCTGTCTAGAGGTGCATTTAAAAAAAGACCAAGATAGTCTGTTTTGTGGTTAATATTTGATCACTCCTGTCACGAATCCAGTCCATGAACTTTCCTTTTCATTGACTCTCGCACCACACAAACTGTTGCATAGCACCCCGGACTACATTTCCCATCATGCATTGCACTGATTGCACTCAGCACGAATTGCACACACCTGTTTACACTGATTGCACCCAGCTGTTTCATATCACTCCCTCACTATTTAACACTCACTCTGATCCCTTCCCGCTGCCGAGTATTGTTTCAGCGTTTATCACTCTCCTAGAGATAGCTACCTTACGGAGCCCTAG
>NW_015513219.1:0-1953 GCF_001515645.1 Sinocyclocheilus grahami | reverse complement strand
CTTAGCCCTAGTCGTTTGCCTTAGCCTTAGCCTTAGCCCTAGTCATTTGCCTTAGCCTTCCCGGTTTCTGATCTTCGCCTGGTTCCCTGGATTCACCCCTTTTGTCTTGCCCCTTTTGATTCTGTCTGCCGATCGTCGACCTGTGCTAGCTCTAGGACTATTCTTGTGTTTTGCCCACCATATACCTGTTTGCCCTCATCTGACCCATGCCTGCTGTATGACCACGTCTCTGTCTGTGTCTAATAAAGCTTTGCGATCCGCAAGTCTCACGTCTCGTCAGCCCCGTAACAACTCCACTGATGAATAATTCACAAAAGAGGCATATACAAATTAAGTCTCCTGTCAATCAGTGGGCTTCCTGGTGGGATGGGCGGCATCCTCTTTGAAGTCATGCTAAAAAAGCTTCAGCGTCCTCGGCTGCCAGCTGTAGATCACATGTAAACAATATGGCTGTCGGTACTCCATGGATGCCTCTGGAAATGTACACACCACCATAGCCACATTTTATGAGAGTTTTATAACAGTTTATTTATATATATATATGTTTATGTTTATAACAGTCATGAGTCCAGGCCCTGCGTTTCTCCCTCTCACCACCAGAGGTCGCCATCTCCGGTCCTCCCGGACTCCATTCCCCAAACTGGGGAACCTGTCACTAATTACACCCTATTTATACTAGACTATTACACTATTACAGACTATTTATACACCTCACTCCCAACACTCTGCCTGGCTGAATTGTAATTATAATTGTAGTTATTTGTTGTGTGTAGGTTGATGCAAGCACGTTGGTTGTCGAATTTGTATCCCTCACCTGATCCTGTTTTGTTTATCCATTCTGATCTGTTTTTTTGTTTCTTTTTGTCTGCCTTTCTGAACAATAAATCTCGTTTCACTTGCATTTGGACCCAGACCCCATTTTTCCATGGTGCTCCCTTACCGCACCTTGACAGAATTCAGCCAGCAAACATGTGTCCAGCAGGGAAGTTCCTCAATATCCGCCCGGGAGACCGGAGCATTGAGGATTATGCCAGGGACTTCGTTGGAGTGGCTCACCGGTTTGCTACGGAGAAGACCTGCCTCATGGTCTTTTTCTGGGGAGGCCTAGCCGAGCCCTTCAAGTCCCTTATGCCTTACTGGCACCCCGAGGAGTCACTGGAGGAATATGTCAATCGGGCTCTGTACTTGAGATGCTCATCCTTCAGGGTAGAGTTCTCTGCGGAGCCCGCTCACAGTTCTCTCGGAGTGGCGATCCAGGAGACTTCAGAGGTCTTGTCAACTGTTCCCAGAACCTCATGCCCATTCCTGGGCCGTCCTGGGCTGATACGCAGCGTGCAGGATCCTCTGCTGAGGTCGGTGCCCGCTTACAAAGCTCCGGAAGCGGCAGTGTCCGCTCACAGTTCGCCCAAGGTGGCGGTGTCCACTCACAAAGCTCCAGAAGCGGCGGTGTCCGCTTGCATGTCTCTCGAGGCGGCGGTGTCCGCTCACAGTTCTCCTGGGGCAGCAGTGTCCGCTCACAGTTCCCCCGAGACGGCATTGGCCGCTCACAGTTCCCCCGAGGCTGATGTTCCCTCCGAGGTGGCGGGGCTTGCTTCTGGCCTTCCCGAAGCGGCGGAGCCCACTGATATTTCCTCTGAGGTGGTGGGGCTCGCTTCTGGCCTTCCTGAAGCGACGCAGCCCGCTGATGTTCTCTCAGAGGCAGCAGAGATCGTTTCAGGCCTTCCCGAAGCAGCGGAGCCCGCTAGTACTTTCTCCGAGGCGGCGGAGCTCGCTTCAGGCCTTCCCGAAGCAGCGGAGCCTGCTGATGTTCCCCCCTTACCGCACCGTGAAAAGTTACTCTGAGAGTGATGTTTCAATTAATTTTTTTTAGAATCCACTGGATGTATTTATACATCCAAAATGATTCATATGAAACTCTCTCTAGTTTATCTAGGGTACATGCACCTTGACTCT
>NW_015513218.1:6268-7456 GCF_001515645.1 Sinocyclocheilus grahami | reverse complement strand
GTGAACATGGCCCCAAATTCCATCCACTGGTTCCGGAAGGGCCTCCGTCTCCATGACAACCCTGCACTTCAGGAGGCAGTACGTGGGGCAGACACTGTTCGATGTGTCTACTTCCTGGATCCCTGGTTTGCTGGGTCGTCCAACCTTGGGGTCAACAGGTGGAGGTGAGTGCAGTTGTTTTAGAAATATAAGAAAGAATAATTTTATCCCACGTTTCATCTAGCAAGTCTGTTAGTTAGGAGTATCCAAAAATGAGTAAAATACATTGTGTATTCTTTGAAGGAACAAAATACGCCATTGATCCATCATATGCAGAGCCTTTATGATATTTAGTTTTTTATTAGGACCTCTAAACAGTACAAACACAGTCACTATTTAATACACACTCCAGTGTGGTTGCAACTAACAACAAAAACTAGCCCTGTCTAGGTTTTATTGTGTGATATGTTATGCAACTTAAAAATGCTGTGTAGCGTTGACATATATAACAACTGCAAGGAAACTTCCTGAAGTGAAAGGCTTTTCCTATTCACACATTCCTATTACATACTTGTCATTTAGCTGGTACCTTTTTAAATCACAAACCATAACTGATCTCCCATCCTATGTCACTTTATGTTGTGTGCATTTGAATGAGGGTCAGAAACTGATATTGAGGTCATGCTGTTGAAAAAGAAAATCAGCTTTTTTAGATTTGTGTATGTTCTGTTCCAATGAAAATGAACCCTATTGTTGCGTAAACCTGAAATACGAGTTGACACAAATTTGATGACCACATAAGCAGTCTATTAAATATACTATTGCAGTTTGTTCCAACTGTAAAATAAGACTGGGCAAAGTCATGACATGTTGCTTTAATAAAGGTTAACAGATGTGATTAGTAACCGTGTTGTAAACTTTGTGCATCATTTTACAGTCACATCCTGCCTGCAGCGATCATAAAGGTGCAGTCTCATTATCAGCTTGATGCAGCTGCATTTTTATAGAAACAGAAATGTCATATTCTCTTATGATATCAGATTTCCTCAATGTTTCTTAAATGTGGGGTGATGGCCCAAAATGGATAATAAAAATGCGTTATTGTAGGCAGCATATTGCATTTAAGGTTGTACCATAAACAATTTTAGTATTATGTTGGGTGACCATTTTATGCCTATGTAAATTTGGGGTCCTGAAGCAAAACCAGTT
>NW_015513218.1:4670-5396 GCF_001515645.1 Sinocyclocheilus grahami | reverse complement strand
AAGTGAAAGACACAATGTTCATTTTTTGCAACCATTATAGTATTTATGCTGCACTTGCAGCAGAAGCATTCCTGAAGCAGCATTGTCTATTTTTGCCATTCCAGCGTCCAATTTATATTACCCCTCCCTATATAGATCAAGATTGTAGTAGTTCTCTAGCAGTTTATGACCTGTTATTCAATATCAGTGTTCATGACATGCAGTATTAGTTTATGTCCTATTAAAGCATATATTCAATTTGATAACCTATCATATTATGTTAAGTGTAAAGCGCAGCTCTGTTACTTTTACACTACTGTTCAAAGATTTTTTGTTGGTAAGAATTACTAGTGTTACTTACAATTAGCAAGGACATATTAAATTGTCCAAAAGTGACCGTAAAGACATTTATAATGATTTCTATTAAAAAATAAATGCTGTTAATTTTAACGTTCTATTTAATAAATAATCCTGAAAAAAAAGTTATGGTTTGCAAAAAAATATTCAGCAGCACAACGTTTTTTCATTTGATGATAAGAAATATTACTTGAGCACCAAATGAACATATTAGGATGATTTCTGAAGGATCATGAGACAATAAAGACTGGATTATTGGCTGCTGAAAATTCAGCTTTGCCATCACAGGACTACATTGCATTTTAAATATAATAAAATAGAAAACCGTAATTTTAAATTGTAATTATATTTCACAATACTACTGTTTTTACTGTATTTTTGATCAAATAA
>NW_015513218.1:0-3811 GCF_001515645.1 Sinocyclocheilus grahami | reverse complement strand
TTTACATACAAAATTGTCTACTGTATTTGGGTGAACATGATTGCTAGTTACTGGTCTGGATCAGAGGGTTTTGCTTTTACAGAGAAAGTTTCTAAATGTCAAGGGGAAAAAATAAAAGTACTCTGAAAGAACTTTGAGCAGTTAAAATGAAAACATCCCTTTTGTTTGTTGCAACAAGAACTGTCACAGTACCAAAATGTGTTCCTTTATGTAAAAAGATTAATTATATATTTTGTTAAATATTGAAGAATACAAAAAAAAATCAGTTTTTAATAATTTTAAATGGAAAAAAAAATTCTTATGTAATTTAATTTTAACTAAATAACATACTAGTGCTTTTGACATTTTAGAATATTTTTTTTTAAGTGAAAACAAAAATGATCTGACCTTTATCCAAGTGCACCAAGTGTCATCTGCTGATTTATTCATAGAGCAGCGTTTCTCAGTAAAGGCTGTAGTACTTAATGTCCCTTCAGCTGGTAAGGCAGATGTGTAGAGAGGAAATAGCAGTTAAGCTTCTAAAGTTTTAAACGGGTCGTGAATGAACATATTTGTGAATGGAAACTCAGAGCATCTGTAGGTTTAAGGGACAGCTTGTTGATCAGGTAAAGCCTCAGGGCTTTGCTTTAGATCAGTAGTTCTCAAACTTTTCAGGCCAAGTAACTGGTCAAGTCAAATCAGGACATCCCAGTACCATCTACTCTCTCTACATTGTTCACTGTATTTTGGAATTTGAGCCAATGTAGACAATCTTAAAATGTAAAATAAAATACTTTATAAACAAATGTGCTTATTGGTATTTTTGACTCTTATTGGAATCAGTCCATGGAATGTGGATCTGCCTTTATGGTGGAAAGACAATACAAGACTTTGTAGATGGCAATGGTAGATGGCAATAGTTCCTATGGAAGGATTGGTCAGTTACGCTTTTTAGGTTAAGCTCAAATTGAGTAAGCTCATCTGCTCAAAATTATTTTTTTTTTACATTCAAGTTTTTAACTGTTTAGCTAGACTTTACCTTACTTTTTTTTTTTACTACAGAATTATATTTAAAAACACAATGTTAAATTTGAAATTCTTTCCTGACAGATTTCTCCTGCAGTGCCTGGATGATCTTGATTCCAATCTAAGAAAACTCAATTCCCGCCTTTTTGTCATCCGAGGTCAACCAGCCAATGTATTTCCACGCCTTTTCAAGGTAAAATACTTTAGTTTAAAATACCGCTATCAATCCTTGAATATGGTATCACAAAAGCACTTACAGTATTTCTTTCATTTGTCTGATCTCATGAGCGTTTCTGAAAGACACGCATTCCAATTTAGTTTAATCCACTGCATTAACTTTTTTGAGTAACTATCCAGTGTTTGTGATCTTTTCCTACAGGAATGGAAAATATCCAGGTTGACCTTCGAGTATGACTCAGAACCGTTTGGAAAGGAGAGGGATGCAGCTATTAAAAAGCTTGCGATGGAGGCTGGAGTTGAAGTCATAGTCAAGATTTCACACACCCTTTACAACCTTGATAAGTAAGCTTGATAAGCTTATTTCCTTAGATCTAAAATGTAAATTTTTTGATGTTTCCTATACCTGCTTAATGTGCAACTATAAGTAATCCATTTATAGGTTGATTTTTCAACTCTGGCATCCTACTAGCCTGACACAGTAACCTTTGTTCAACCAAATGACATTTGAAGAGAGTTCAGGAAGCATGTTTGATATACATTTATTTTTAAAAATGGCAACCTTCAGCTTTAATATTCTCAACCTGTTTAATATCTAATGTCAGCTGCACCATTAATTTGGCTATTTATTTGCTAGTTGTTGCATTAAATTCTTGAAAGAACATAGAGAAATTGCTGTCTCACTATCTTAAAATAAGAGTTTTAATGCATGTGAATTGTACATGTGGTAAGGATGGTGGCAAACAGGAAGACCCTGACACTTTACCCTCTACATCATTTCAGGATCATTGAACTAAATGGTGTTCAGCCTCCCCTCACTTACAAACGCTTCCAGACTCTGATCAGCCGAATGGACCCGCCAGAGATGCCAGTGGAAACCCTCTCCAACACTATTATGGGCTCCTGCGTCACACCTGTCTCTGAAGACCATGGGGACAAATATGGTGTGCCATCGCTGGAAGAACTAGGTGAGCTGAATGAGATAAAGAGCTTTATCTGTTGAGTTTAAAGGGATAGTTCACCCAAAAAGGAAGATTTAAAAAAAATCATTCACACACCCTCAGGTTGTTCCAAATATGTATACATTTCTTTCTTTTGTTGAACACAAAACATATTTTGAACAGTGTTTGTAACGAATCATTTGCTGGTAGCTATTGGCCCTGTTTACACCTGGCATTCAGATACGTTTTGGTTGATCCGATCGGATCACAAGTATACAAGGGAGACACATTCCTGTTCACACCTGTTTTTTCAATCCATCTCTTTTGTCCACTTTCGACCACTCCTATCCTGATTTCTTTTGAGGGGAGGGTCTATGGGCTAGTGTATGTGGGCTTTTTCTGATCTTTCTATCTAATATTGTGAAGTAAGCTTGCGCAATTTACATATGAGCTGAAAGCTCTGTTTTTTTTTTCTTTTTTTTCTTCCCAAAGCTATTTTTTAAATGTTTACTGCATGGATAAAAATTCAGCTACACATAGCAGTCAAAATAAAGTAATTTTATTTAACAATACAAAATCACTGAATTACATGTACAAACAGCTTCAAATTAATAACATGTAAAAAAAATGTTCTCCAATTACAGTACAGATGATGATATTATTATCATCTTGTACTATAACCCTCAGCTATGCTCTCATTGAGAACATCTAAGAGTTCCTCCTCGCCCAACACCTTCCAAAAGGCTTTATAAAACTCGACTGCAAGCCCATTACCAGGAGCTTTTTCTGTTCTGCAGTGGATTCCAAAGTTCTCGTTCACACAAAGGTCTCTCCAGCACTGCCTTTGACTTTTCTTGCAACTTTGGTAAGCCCGCATAAAAACTAGCAGACATTTCCTCAACTTTCTTCATCATAGAACTTTACAACCAGCTGTCTTATTTCAGACGGCGCTGTCAGCTCTTGCCCATTTTCTGAGCGCAATGAGTGAATGTATCGACTCTGGACATTTTTCCTCTCCAAACTAAAAAAGAACTTGGATCAGGCATCCATTTTCGTGAGATCTTGACCAAAGATCCATTTGCCTTCATACCTAGCAGGTCCACAAAGAATAACTTTTTAGACTTAAGGGCATCAATACCATTCTGCCCTCCAGTAACCTCTATCAATGTTTGTAACTCTACAATTTCAGCTTTGAGTTTTCATTTTTTGTGTAGTGTTTTTAGAGACATTGAAAGTATATTGCTGACAAAACAATTTAATTCCAACTTTTCCGTAGTCCCACCACTGACGCAAATTTATAAAACATTATTTTTTTAAATTTAAATTCCTAAAAATAAACACCTCTTTAAACTTTAAATCACTCCGCATGGAGATATTAAAATAAAAAACCAGAAGGACTAATTGCACAGCTTTTCACAATGTTAAAATAGTGTTTAAAACATTATAATCTATTCTGGCCAAGGAAATAAAATTCCCTCAAATATGCGTCCACGTTAATTGCTTATCATTCTTATTCAAATGCATCCATATATCACAATTTATGAGTCTCAATCAATGTGCGTATAGCACAGCATAGCATGATTCCAATCTCTACATAATTCTCTGTACAGTTAAAATCACCACCTAAAAACCAATGCTCATCTGAATTATAGCTCTGCAAAATTCCATTAAAATCATTAAAAAAAAAA
>NW_015513217.1:6667-7465 GCF_001515645.1 Sinocyclocheilus grahami | reverse complement strand
GTTGACTCACTAAAATATGTACAGTAGATTAAAACGTATATTTAAATGGAATGAATGATACAGAATATGCTGCATGTCAGATTGCTTTTTGGGCCCAAGAGCATGATATATTCATTTCATATGTCATGCTAACAAGAAACTATGCTTCCAACCACAGGTCGAGAGCTGTGTAAGCTCCATTTAAGCTTCCGATTCTGTTTGTGAATGTTCGTTTAAACTATGGTTTTGGGAACACTGAATCATTGAATTATGTTGGTAACAACGGTATTTGTGACCATAGTTCGCTAATGAAGCTTTTGGGAAACACACTGCTGATTGAGCTCAATCTGAATGAATTCAGACTGGGTTGGAAGGGGGGTCGCCGTGATTTTGCCAAGTAAGACAAGGAAAAATACCTTGCACACTGCTTCACTGATGAACTAGTCAGTGAAGGAGATCGAGTATTTACAGAATCCACCTTATTTTTAATGAAAGAACAGACTCTGCCACTTTCAATTTGAACATACAAGGCTTCCAGTGTAATTTTCTTCCAGTTATTCTACCTGTACAAAATCTGTCCACTATAGCCCCCGTGGGCAATTGATGTTGAAAAGTCAAAAAACAAGTCAAATGTGCAAATCAAACTGAAGTCAAAATTACTTTGATTTGATGTAAATTGAACGGCAAACATATTGACCTACATATACATGAAACCAATTTCAGTGTGGTATTAACTTCCTATTTTCACTCAATTACCACTGGAAAAAATTGCCTTCCAAACTGAATTTAAAATGATGTTACAGCATCTTGATCAAGTCT
>NW_015513217.1:5844-6657 GCF_001515645.1 Sinocyclocheilus grahami | reverse complement strand
TTCATAGATTTTGTCTTTTGACAAACATATGCTTTACATTTAGTAATTTCAGTCATGACAACTCTCGGGATAGATTGCAAAATCTTTATTAATGTAAATAGAATGTGCATAGGTTTGGTCTTGGCAAACTAAATCT
Source organism: Sinocyclocheilus grahami (assembly GCF_001515645.1). Classification (NCBI taxonomy): domain Eukaryota; kingdom Metazoa; phylum Chordata; class Actinopteri; order Cypriniformes; family Cyprinidae; genus Sinocyclocheilus; species Sinocyclocheilus grahami. The sequence continues at coordinate 6,521 of NW_015513217.1, read as the reverse complement.
GCTACACTGTTGCCATTGCTGCTGCAGAGCAAGTAGACTTGCTTCTGCTAAATGGTCACATTATAAAATTAAAAGGAAGAATGCTGCTGCTGCTAGAGAAAGGAAGATCCCCCCATAGAAGATCTAGGCAAGTGGTGCTGGGGAGGTGGTGGGCTAAGATGAGGACATGCACAGCATGTAGACGCAGCGTTCATTGAATATGTCCTGGTTATATATGTAAACAGTAATGAGTATGTTAATCCAATTGGTTGGGAATATTAAATTGAATTAATCAATCAGAACACAAGTAGAGTTTCGTGGCTAAACTATTCATATATAACAATTTGTCTTTTTCAGTTTTACTTATTATAATAAGTAACATTACAACAGCTACGTTTACATGCACCCAAAAATTGTTTATATTTATTGCTAAATCAGACTGGAAAGCCTTCATGTAAACACCTCAATCAGTCTGAGGTGTGTTTCCTGTACCACTATGCAACTTGCTGATTAACTACCATAGTATGATGCATCGGAGAAACTATCCAACTAGCCATAATTGTTTCCCCAATCCATAGTGTAACATGGCCACACCTCTGTCATTTAAACCATGTCGGTTCAACATTAGGACTGTCGTTAATGACGTCACACAGAGGTGACAGAAAAATAACTCAATAAATCAATTTGAGATCTTTGAG
>NW_015513217.1:0-4730 GCF_001515645.1 Sinocyclocheilus grahami | reverse complement strand
GTTTATGGCAAACAAAATAGTTACAAAGCATTTTCATAACATGTTTAGAAAAGAGACGTCTTAGTATTTGGACATAATGCGCCATGCATGCACAAATGATATTACTGCTAATAGGCTAATTTCCTCTTTCCATTTTCTCTACAGTGATATTTTGATGTAGGAGGCTTTGCGTCGCATGAAAAGTGAGGTGCCTTACAAAGCAAGTAAGATTAGTGTAATCCACTTGAGGACAGGCATCTTGTTTTTTATTAATTAAGACATAACCAAGACAAAGATGAAAGGGATGTGTTTGACAGATTTGTTCATCTCTGTAAACAGCAGCTCTTTTTGACTTACTTTTCTGTCCGGTGTCTCAGCACTGCCATTCCCCTGTGATTTTAAATGACTGGTTCACTGGGATGAGCAACTCAAACAGTCAAAGCCTGAAGTCACAGAAGCTTGCAGATACTGATGCACATTAGTACCAAACATTTAGTCAAAGACCTCCTCTGTTGTGCATGCTGGAAAATGAGAGGTTGCACAAAACAGAAAGTCTGAAAGCTTAATAACAGAGCCGTGATTGCAGGGTATTTGAGGAAAACAAGCCGTAAATTATAGATTTTTGAAGGGTTTACAGCATTTTCCATTTCAATAACACTCCCAAACCTCCCCAGCCATTGAAACAACTCACTGGAACACAGGAAGAGACACCTGGATCTCTTCCCTCCTATACTGATAGGATTCCGCATTCCCACATTAACAGAAAGACACCAAAAGTAAGATGGTACTACCATGGACTGTTGGACGCGTGTAGGCATTAGAAATTACTATTTATTTCATTTATTTTTATTATTACTTTTAATAATATATCTGATCATTTCAGCCACACTGTCTCACATACTGTCATAGTTTTTGACATTATTTCAAGTAATGCAGTACATGGTTTTGGTTTCAGTTTTAGTTAATGATAATAACCCTGATTCAGAAGGAATGCTATGAAACACTTTATATCATAGTACCATGCTATTACCATCTGATACCATGATACCATCACAGTACGTTTTGTCCATATCACATTTTTTATCAATCAATATGGGTTTTCAATGAAAGATCTTTTTATTGTTTTTCTTTTATTCACCCATTCATCTCAAATCAGCACACTTATCAAATAAAATCTAGAGAAGTAAAGCACGGCAAGACAACTTATTCTGAGTATCTAAGCTGGGCAATACTAAATAAATTGCAAAATACAGCATTTCCCATCTTTTCCTACCTGTTTTATATTTATCCACATGTCTAAAGTGCCAGATGGACTTTACTTTGTTAGTGCGGTGACTGATGGTAAGGTTAGCCTGGGTTTTCTTCTTGCTGTTGGAGTTCCCCATGGCATTGATATCAGGCCCCAGCGGCTCTAGACTCCCCAGACCCACCGGACTGCCACATATGGACCCTTGCTTCACTCCTCTCTCTCTCTTCCTCCACCTTCCAATGCCTGTATATTCCTGTTCCCGCTCAGCGCTCCAGCTGCCACAGCAGGGACAGAGATGTCCCGCTCTCTGCTGTGCATGTGATCCCTGTGTGTGTGTGTGTAAGACCCTCCCTCCTCGCCTCTGTTGTTCAGACCACACCGCTCTCTGCGATGATCAGTCACAGCTCACTCCAGCCACTTGGAATGTGAGGAAGGAGGGATGTGCTTGCTTCAGCCACTCATACACACACAAACACACATTAAAACACTCACACTTGTTTAATGGATGCAGTTTAGCTATCAGGATTCACATATTTGAATATATACTGTTTTGTTTCTCACTTTTTCCTCTGTCTGTTTTATAGATCTCGCCTTTGACTTTATTCACTAAATCCCAATGAATCCATCCACAAAATGTAAATAAACCATAGGTGGGCCAATCTTATGAAAGCTGTTAAGAATTGTCCAAAGAAATATTGCAAAAAGAAGCTATTTTTAGTATTAGCCTAAAGACAAAATGAGACTATTACATTTTTGTAGTTACTGTTTTTTGTTGTTGTTGTTGTTTTTTTGTATTTTATTATTACTTTTATCATTATTATTATTAGTAGTAGTAGTAGTATTTATTTATTTTTGTATTTATGAAAGTCTGTTTCTGCCATGGAATAAAACAATATAAAAAAGTAATTGCGACTTTTTATCTCACAATTCAAACTCTTTTTTGCAATTATAGTTTATATCACAGAATTCACAGAATTGTGAGAATTGCTTATTATGATTATTATTATTATTATTATTATTATTATTATTTATTAATCCTGTGGTGAAAACAAGCTTCCATAATATAGTCTAGTTTAGAGCTTTAGCAATTTAAATAGTATTACATATTACCTGTATTATATATCATAGTAGCATTTGTTGCACAGCCATTAACTTTTTAATTTCATTTAATTTTTATTTTATTACTATGTTATATAAATTAGATTGCTTTATTTATTTCACTGATGTAATGACAATTTGGAGAGAACATGTGCTTAACTGTCATCATATCATAATTCTCCTAAAATACACATATATTTAAAACATTTTGTTTTGATTTTGTGTGTGAAAACTTGACTGGGATATACCCCCAAAACATTTCCCTAGTTCAGTCTTTAAAAAGTCATGACCTTTTTAAATCGTTTATTCCACATATGTGGAAACATAGATGACGTCTCTTGATACGTTACTGCTGTAGGCATGTAATTCAAGTCTACACCAGACACAAACAACTTCAACTGCTGCACAGTGCAAGCCTCAAACCTCATGCCGTCTCAACCACAGATATACCAAGAACCCTGCATATTTTATCCACTATTCTTTCTTCCACCAGCATCTCTTTCTTTGTCCTATATCTGGTGCAGTCCTCTTGTGTCTCACTCTTCTTGTGTTTCCAACTTTCTCTCCCCCCAGCTTACTGTCTTTCACTCTGTCTTTTACTGTTTCTCTCTATCAGGTAACCTAATATTTCATTTGACTCTGATCTATACCAAGAAGTGCATTAACAGCAGGATACAGCCTGTTTCAACTGCTCTAACTGTACTTTTAAAATAAACATGTACAATCAACAGATTATGCATAAACTGCTATTCCTAAATCTAAATAATTACATATTTACAATTAATTTACATAAACAGTATCCCTTTGTTATGAAAAAATATGGCATTGAAGTCAGGCTTATTATAGTTAACTAAAATAAATAAATAAATACAACTTTAACTGAATATAATCAAATATATTTTGTATTTATTCAGTTAGTTGTGAAGGCACCATTTCTTTTCATTTAGTTTAACTTGATGTACTAAAATAACTAAATCTAAAAATGAAATAAAAATGTATAAAATATACATATTTAATAATACTAATAATAATAAAAGCAAAAACACAACAAAACTACTAAAACAGACAGTATTAAAAATAAAGAACAAATCCAAAATATTAATAAAAACTAGAATCACAATGATACTAAAATAACTGCTGGAAGATGATGAATATACAGTTTAAAGTATAAAAATATGGATATGGTGGCTTTTAGACAGTGTCACAAAAATGTTGTTTTCCTGTTAATTAAAGAGATTAGAGTTAACAATAACTTTTTTTTTTAATTTTATTTAATTATGTAACCCTTTATGTTTAAATACAAAATATTGAGCATTTGTGTGTGACACAGCTGTAACTGAAACTAAGCCTACAGGGCTTTAGAACGTTAACTTATACATTACGTAATGATCTGGAAGGAAAGGAATGCCCACTGGAGATTTTAGGAGGGGAACACAGTGCCCCAGGAATGTTTTTGACCTTTTCCAGGTACAAGTTGGGCCTCCCCTTCCCTTGTTCCTCTCCTCCATCCTCCTCTCGCTGTAATCAAGAGTCCAGGCTTTATAAATACTGAAAGCTTTGCAAATCATTGTTGATCTAAAACAGACCGAAGACACAGGAGGCCCCAGCATAAGCAGATGCAAACATAATGGAATCCTGGGAATTACGTTATCCTCTTGTAACTTGGCAGGGGAAACACTTTATGAATCATGTAACAGAAAAGGATTGTAACAAAACCTATGACGACCATTTCAATCAGCTACTTCATACCAGATTCATAGCTTATGCATTGCATGTCAAACTGATCCTCTCTTGAAACACTCCTCTTTTGAAACATTATCCATATTACATCATTTGTTATTCACAAACACGATGAAGCAAGTCGACTAGCGCAGGGTATCATTCTCCACTAAAAAGACCAGTTCTATTAAACTACCATCATTACAGAAGTACAAAGCATGCACATACCCAAAGCATTCAACATCACTCATGTTTGGCCATAGATCAGCTCCAGGTTTGATATTAGGTTTGACTAAGGCAAGTACATCATACATCAATTTACAGACACTTAGAAGTAGCCTGAATACCGCAAGAAGCTTTCAGAGGGCATCATCACAGACTAATGGATAATAATGTCTTATAAATCGATGCTGCACTTATTTGGCTCTGCATTAGACTCACACCCTCGATCTTCCCATGTGATTCAGCTCATCTGAATTCTGTTGATTCTTCCTCTCCTGAACCTGCGAATGAGCTCTGGGACACGCTACGATATTTTAGAGGCTTGTGATGTGAAGTGAGGAATTTCACCTGACAGGAATATAATGCCCTGAAGGTGTAGTGATATTACTGGCTTCTTACCTGCCGCCTGCTTCATTCATCACTGCTGAAGTGACAAAAGTGTGTCAGTTGTTTTAATGTCATA
>NW_015513216.1:6272-7458 GCF_001515645.1 Sinocyclocheilus grahami | reverse complement strand
TTTGAGAATTATTTTTCTTCTCTCTGTTCCTCTGTTTCTCAGTATCGCCCCTTTGACCCCTGTAAGCAGCTTTGGTGTGCTCACCCAGACAACCCCTTTTTCTGCAAGACCAAAAAAGGTCCGCCCATTGATGGCACTAAATGCGGTGATGGGAAGGTACCACTCAGCCTTTCATACAGATCCATCCTGAGACTCACGTGCTTCCTCTGTGTTTATGTGTTGCTCTCTTCCTCTCTCAGCACTGTTTTAAAGGCCACTGTATGCAGTTGACTCCAGACATCATAAAACGGGACGGAAGCTGGGGGATGTGGAGTGAGTTTGGTGCCTGCTCTCACCCCTGTGGAAGGGGACTACAGTTTCGCACACGAGCTTGTGACAATCCACGGTGTGTATCTATCTATCTGTTGGTCTGTCTAAGTTTTTCATATATAGCTAATTTTTTTTCTTCCGTTAACCTCCTCCAGTCCAGCTAACGGTGGACGTATTTGCTCCGGCCCAAGTTATCAGTTCCAGATTTGTAATACGCATGAGTGTGAGGACCCGTACCACGACTACAGAGCCGAGCAATGTAGCATGATGGACAACAAGTTTGAGTACCAGAATACCTGGCACCACTGGCTGCCTTATGAACACCCCGACCGTAAGTAATATGGCAGATTTAATGACCACCGAGTTGAAAACAGCTTTTCCTCTGCAAAAAAGTCACCATGAAAACAGTTGGTCTAGATTAAATGTTTTTTTTATAATGTAAATAATTTTAAAATAAGATCTTAAATATTTTTATTTGTAAAGTTTATTTAAATGAATATAATGTAGTTTGAGTTTTAAATATATATTTTAATTCTATTATTTAAATTATTTACATTTTATTTAAAGCTTACTTTAGATTGTTTCCCACTCCTGTCCTGCACAATCTAACTCAGTTTGTCAGCCAGGCCTGTAAGCAGACTGATGTAATCCATCTCTTCGCACAGCTGTTTTCACTTACAGAGTGGGTACACATTAAAATATGATTTAATTCAAACCCCCCTCTTTTTTCCACATGTACTTCTACACTATTCATGACATCACTTAGAACATAACATCTCTCCAGAGTTATTAGCACTGTGGATATCTGCCTTAGTCTTACGATCAACACAGGCACATCCAAAGTAATTCTCATATAAAGAGCCTTTTTGGGCCTTTT
>NW_015513216.1:4598-6061 GCF_001515645.1 Sinocyclocheilus grahami | reverse complement strand
TGGAACAGAAGCGTCCAGTTTTTGGATTAGCTGGGAAACTGGGATGATATAATGTACAATGCTTTTATAGACCATGTAAAGACTATCAAGAGACCTTTTTTTGTATAAACCATGGAGTAATGTTATCTAACTATCCTCTGTTGGACAAATATGTATTAGATGTGGAATATTTTTGGAAATTTAAATGGTATATGATCAACATTTATTTTATTGTACTTAATTTTTTTTCTTAGAATTAGAGTTTGTATATTTTTCTTTGAATTCAAGATCATTTAAATCCTTATAAATGTGCATTTGATCTCAGTCCATCACTCAGGGATCTCTCTTGTCTTGTTTTCCATAGCTAAGCAACGCTGCAAACTGTACTGTCAATCCAAAGAAACGCGAGCTGTAGTCAACATGCAGACTCCGGTGGAACCTGGAACACGCTGTTCCTACAAAGATCCCTACAGTGTGTGTGTGGCCGGAGACTGTGAGGTGAATAGCTGTGTGTACCGTTTGTAAAGGTTTGTGTTTAGTGGCCTGTTGCTCATGATGTCTCTCTCCCTTCAGAAAGTGGGCTGTGATAATGTGGTTGGATCAGCTCTACAGGAAGATAAGTGTGGCATCTGCGGGGGAGATGGAACCAAGTGCAAGACTCACAAGTTTAACTTCACCTTTGTAGAGAAGAAAGGTGCGCATCCGCAACACACATGAAGGCTCTGTTCCAAAACCTAGTGGAGGCAGCATTTTAAGGCATCACAGGCCCAGTCCAGACACAATGGCTCTTCCAAACATAGGCATAATTATAAGCCTCCTAAGATACCTTCTTTCAGACAGATTCTTGGCAAAGAAAATCCCATAACACAGTGCAACTTGCAAGATCAGTGAAAAAATTACATGAAGCAAATGTTGGTTTCAAATACTATTCATTTAATACTGAAAAGTAGTGATGGATGCTTTCGAAACACTGCTTTGTGAAGCTTGTATCAAACTGCCATTAGTCATGTGATTTCAGTAAACAAAGCTTTGTTATGTCATATCTGTTTCAATGTTTACATTTTTAAAATGTTTAAAAACACATATTTATAACAAAAGCAAGATTTGTAGTTACTAGTCAAATACTGGCCTGATTATCCAAGCTCTCCACATAACAAAAACAAAACAAGGTCTAAAATTTAATAAAATAACACATATAGACAATTCATGTTTAATAGTATTAGAAATTTCCGAAAAGCTTTGTTTCTTTAATCACATTTTTATGTTTATTAAAGTAAAGTAATAGTGATTTGCAAATGTTTTGGTGTAGGTGTCATTAAAGTGCTGGAAGTTCCCAGAGGGGCGAGACATCTCTTCATTCAGGAACTTAATGGGACTACTCACATTTTAGGTAAAGCCTGATCATTTCCTGTAGTTTTGATTCATCAGATCATTTCCTGTCTGTTTGATTGCAGCTCTCTCTCTCTCCGTTTTTTTTTTTTTTT
>NW_015513216.1:0-1308 GCF_001515645.1 Sinocyclocheilus grahami | reverse complement strand
AAAAATTCGGGGGATGTTCGTTAAAGGAGGGGCTTTGTGATTGGACGGGCAGTTTGCGGAGCTAATGATTGCGCTGAGCTTTCCGCAGGGGCGACGCGTTTGTTTGAATCACTGCCCTCTGCAAGCTGTTTCCATATGGCTCACGCTCTCAAGGCGGACGCCGTTTTACAGAGGCGCCGCCTGAGCTGCAGGTGTGAAGGGGAAAAAATAAACATGAAAAGTGGCTAAAAGATAAAAAAAAATGACAAAAAAAACCTAAGCTTTATTGTGAATGTGAACTTGTCACAATGAGGAAATCTTTGCTAAGTGCTCATTCCACATCCTAGTTCATTCTGGAAAACTGTTGGAACAAAAACAAACACGTTAAGATGTTAACATGGGACGTACTGTTGAACCGCCATCGTACGTGCTGGTGGCCGATGGTGAACATGAGGTGGAACTTGCTAAACAGGGTCGCTTTATTACACATGTTTGAATGCCATAACCACCTCATCCTTCATCCTCTCTTCGACTGTTAACAAATTCAATAAATGCAGCTTATTTGTGCTTGCAGACTTTAAACAAACATATAAATATATTTGTATTTATATATGAATATAAATCTATATGGGTACCAATAATATGAAATATTAATAATTTGTTTTACCATGAATAAGCTGTAGCTTATTAGCCTAACATTTTGACTGCTATTGATCGCTTTAATTCTTGACTGTTATGTGTATTTTTTTATTGATTTTACATAAATACAGAACTATAGCTATTTAATAACAGAAGTTAAGTGTTTCGGGGGAAGGGGAAGACCTATATTATGCAGGACTCGCTCAGCCAGCTGCCTCTCCATTTTATTTATTTATTTATTTATTTTCAAGAGAAGTGGTTTCATTTTATTGGATTCATCCTGAACGAGAGAGATTCATGCACATTAAATATCTCCACGTGGTGATGAGTGACATGCATTTTCATCATGCCTTCGTATGTGCGAGGGTTTCCGATACGCGTCTGCCAGCATGCATTTTTAACGACAGTTACCAGTGGCCATACAAAAGATGACACATAAATATACCTCATGAACTTTCATCCACATCAGAGCGCACTGTTTTCGGGATGGGGGGGGGGTACATAGAGCGTAAGAACAATGCCTTACACTACGTTTGAATGTATCGGCATTTATCTGTGAAAGTGATGGCTTAGCGCACAGAAACCAGAGGCAGCTTCAAACAAAACCTGAAATAGAGCCAACCGATCAACCAATCATCACACATCCGAAAACAGTGGCTAACTCATTGGATACGGAGAGCGTTTTAGTGG
>NW_015513215.1:2501-7458 GCF_001515645.1 Sinocyclocheilus grahami | reverse complement strand
AGGACATGTAGACCATATCAACATGATGATGGGGCTACATCCCACCTACCTGACCTGCTTCCTGCGAACACAGAATGCTTTGCTCCAGCTGGATGGCCCTCTGCCTCTGTCATGGAGACATTTTATTATCATATTGGTAAGGGAAGAGACATATATTTCCGTTTGGGACATTTAGATTGCAAGTTTTAAATATACACAAATGAGTATATGCTTATAATATACACAACAGTAATTTTCTGTGTTTGTGCAGGCGTCTGCACGTCACCAGTGCTCGTACCTAGTGCAGCATCACAGCTCTGCTTTTCTGCTTGCTGGCGGAGATGAGTCCTGGCTTAAAGGACTTCACTGTACACCACCCAAAATACAGCACCTGCAGACACTCAACAAACTGCTTGCACACAGACCCTGGATCATCACCCAGGAACATATACAGGTAAAAAACACAGATCATCAGTGTTATGAACAGCTATCATCAGTGATCATCCTTTTAAAAAGGTATATAGCTCCACTACAAGTTGCTAACAAAAAAAAAGCTAGCTACATTGGACATACAGTATCTTTATAAATTTAATATCAGAAAATTAATTCTACAATTACAGCATTTATCTAGAACATAAACATCTGTATTAGGGTGACAACCTTAAACGGATTTATTTATTTTTTTACTTTTTAACATTAAATACTAGATAGCTGCAATCACCAACTAGTACATCTAGAAAATACTAATTTATACAAGTATGAGCATAAACACCTGCAGCATTTAATACATCTGTGAATTATTGATTTGAATCATTTATTTGATCTTTGAATAAATTCACTAAAGTAAATGTAGTAAGGCTGCACGAACAACAAAATTAAGAATAATTCAGTGATTTGTACAATTCATTTGTCTATGTCTACTGTTATTGCTGTTGTTTTATTTGTGTTGTCCTTTGTTGTCTGCTTGTGCCATCTTCCCTGTTGTGAGTTTATCTCAGTTTTATGCTTTATAAGTTAATGCTCTGAGTGATTGTTCTGCAGCGCATTTGACAGATATCCATTAACAAATCCGTTTAGATTTTTTTCAATATTGAGTTTTCACACCATCTTTCTAAAACTCTGAATACTATGATAACACAAACACAAAAATGAAACTTAAGCACTATAGATTCATTCAAGTTTATAACAGAAAGATAAATACAACTAATTATTGAAAAAAAATGTTTTATATTGTGCAGTCAACACTTGTTTTCTACTACTACTCATTTATGAATTAAGAAGCTTTTAAAAACTTGTTTTAAAAAAACAAATCTTACATATTCACAGGAGTTAGTTTGTCCGGGTGCAGAGGCTCGGTGGTCCCTGGCAGAACTGATTCAGGCTATTGTTTTGATGAGCCATGCCCACTCTCTAGCCTCATTTGTTTGGGGTTGTGGTATTCTCCCAGAGCCCGAGCAGTCAGGAGATCAGTCGCTCCAACTGAGTTCACCCACAGAGTCCTGTTCTGCCCGAGACAAGAGCAGAAATCAGCAAGAGGTATCGAATTGTGACTGATGTATTGATCACAAGTAAAGGAGAATATTTTGTTTGTTTTGCCCAGGTAAATCTCTTTAATGTGTATATGTGTGTGTCTGTGCGCAGTGGTCTGAGGCTGTGAACGAGGTCAAGCTTTTGATGGAGAAGATGATGATGGTTCAGCAGCAAGGTGAAGAGTTTACACAAGAAGAGATGGTTACTTGCTTTGAAAGAGAAAGGACTGAGAGTTTGCTGGAACCTGCTGATGGTATGAACACACATATACATAATTCAATACACCCAAAGGCAGGGTTTCTCCTGGGACAAAATAGCGTTCTGTTGTAGCTTCTGAACATGCTCATTCACATGAGAAGTTGATGAATTACAGTACATCCCGTAAATCTCATTAAATATAATAAAATTTGTTTTAGCTGCCACCAAGTCAAATTTTGGGCCTTCCTGGGCAAATTTTATAATATTGAATGTATTTTGCAATTTTAAATGCCTTATAATGGATGTTTCACATCTTTTTTTGCTTCCTGTTTCTTCACTGCCTGACCTTTGTCATCTTTTTTTCCTATACAGTTCAGTGGTGTGTCCTTCCTGATTGTCTCTCGCGGTTTGTTGTGGATGCAGATTTTACTTACCAGGATTTTAGTCCTAGAGGAATGCAGGCCCCCCCAACCATGAGAGCTCAGGTTCAATACTCTTAAATATTCTCACACAGTGTTAAAGAACAGAAGGCATTATTTTTGCTGAAGTATATAATATGTATTATAAACAGTGTTATTACATCCAGTGTTATTTTAGTATTATTCATGTACTGTTCTAGTAATTAATTAATTAGAAGCACAGGTCCTTAAGAACTGCAAGGCATTTCTGCCTGTCGCACCTCCGCCAGTGTCAATGGGCCAGCCACAGAGTCATCAGGGTCATCAGCTCTATTTATACAGTGTATATATATTCACTTTAGTTCAGTTTAGCTAAATATTGCTATTTTTTGTTTTAGACTTAGACCTTTTACTACTTCAACTTAAGTGTATTTATTTAAATTAGTTTCCAATGCAACATTTCTAATTTTAGTTTTTCCATGTAATATTTATATTTTATTTCAGCCTTATTTCAATTACTGAAAACTATTTTTAATCATTTTAGTTAACAATAACAGCACTGGTTATATCATGATCCTTGTTTATGATTTTGTGCTTTCAGGACTATTCGTGGGAAGATCACGGTTTCTCTCTTATGAACAGGCTGTATGGAGAGATGGCACAGCTTCTGGATGAGAAATTTCAGGTGGTGTGTGCGCTCACGTATCACACCATGGCCATGCACTCACATGTGGACACCTCCACACTCCGCAAAGCCATCTGGAACTACATTCACTGTATCTACGGCATCAGGTCAGTCATGCATGCATCATAGTCATGAAACGAGCTTAGAACGTTCACCCATATGGAACAAAGGTTAGGTTAGGGTTAAAAACAGTCCTCGCCATAATCATATATAAAGACTGCACATTATGAGGGAAAAGGTAGACATAAAATGCATTACTTTTGGTGGTTAAATTTCTAAAATTGCTCTAATGCGAATCTGATGTGATCTAATGTGCACTTGCATGTCAATGTTCGCCTACACAGGTATGATGATTATAATTATGGGGATGTCAACCAGCTGTTGGAACGCAGTTTAAAAGTGTACGTTAAGACAGTGGCTTGTCACCCGGAGAAAACCACAACAAGAATGTACTTCTCTTTTTGGAGGCAGTTCCGCCACTCGGAAAAGGTACAAGATGTGTGAGATTTCTTGTTGATGATTCAAGTGTGTTCATATTTTAATAAATTGCATTTGCTTAAAATTAATTTACATTTTGGAGTAATGTTTTAGTGGCCTCTAGTGGTTCTCTTCAGAGTTAAACTTTTTTTGACAAGTTATGCCAGACCAAAAACTCCTTTTAAATGTTTTATCATATGGCCAAGTTTTCATTGTGCCTGGTAACTTGCTTTGTTGATAATGTTACAGTAAAACATTTAAAATTAAGTTTCAGTAGAGGTTTCATAACAATGATAGCACTGTTATGATACAGCCTATCTTTTTTTGCTGTACTTCACAAGTGGATTTATCACTTAGGGGTAGTAAAATGCCTGTATATTTCTGGTTTAAGACGTGTTGTTCTTTTTATGCAGGTCCATGTGAACCTGTTATTGATGGAGGCACGACTGCAGGCAGCTTTACTTTATGCTCTCAGAGCAATTACACGCTACATGACCTAATATGCGCACAAGAGCTTTAAAACGGGATGACCTGTATACACTATTATACTCTGATTGTAGCGTGTGTTGAGACACAAATTGCACACAATCACACTTTAAAAGTACAAAGTCTCAAGAGCAATTTAGTTTCATTTTCTCTTTTCTTTGCAATATTTTAGGCTTATGTGGGCTGGTTGGTCAGATGCTACTGGATCATGATTGGATTTGGGAGACAGCGAATTCTGCACATGTCCTATGAGTAAATTTACTCGTTGTGGTCTTTCTCTTATCATACTGTGAATGTGTCTTTGCCCTGCTGCAGTATTCTGTTCTGTGTGTTTGTGCATTTTGATGAATGTTTATATTCACTATGATATTGACAATGTTTATATTGACACTAAGAACTCTACATTGCCTATTTCTCTCTCAGATTGAGAGCTGATTTAATGTGGGCTAAAATGGATGAAAAAGCACATTTTGTTGTTTTTTGTTGTTGGTGCATTTTTATGTATAATAAAATATTTTACAATGACATTACGGTTTTATTTGTTTGTATGTAATGTCCACAAGGCAAATTCCAAAAATGCACTTTTGCCACATGTCCCATGATTTTTGTAAGCATTAAAGGCATGTTTTTTTTAGCCCCCAAATATGCTTGATAAACTATTATCTAATATAAAATTACTTATTTAAAAATTAATAAAAACATTATTAGAATTTTTTTATTGTATACATATTGTCTTTATCTAATGTTGTAAAACTACGAACAAATAAAATCTTTTACACTATTTAAACATTTGACAAGCTGAATGTGCAAAAAAAAAGAAAACTAATAGAAAACAACCACTTAAATGACAACACAAGTGTCTTAAAATTAAGCACCTCCGTTCACTGAGCATATTTTGAGTTTAATGTAAAGTTTTGAACTCTAGTCGTGGTAAGGCAAGAAACGCAAATATTTTGTTTATTTATTTATTTATTTTTCAGCGTAACACCCTGAATATCTCCATTCGCTGGAGCCATGCAGAACTGCACTATCACCAAACAGCCACCAGGGGTCAGTAACGACCAAGAAACGTTTTCCGGTAGTAAGTGGCTTCCAAACCCGCGCGGGTATCTGATAGCAAAGAACTTACAATACAGCTACGATGTCTGAATATTTTATCCCATTAATATGTTTGCTGCAGTCAATTACCAACGCGTTTTTTTTT
>NW_015513215.1:604-1241 GCF_001515645.1 Sinocyclocheilus grahami | reverse complement strand
CACCGGCCCTCCAGGACCGAGTTTGGACAGCCCTGGTCTAGATCTATGTGCTGTTTATCTATGCATATTGGCTGCTTTTCTGTCTAATTGTCTTGTATTGGTCTTTTCTCATGGGGAGTTTATGCTATTTTTGTCATTTTGATTCTTTGGTTCATTTCTTAATTTTGGTGTATGTTGAGGACTACATAGTCAACATTTGAAGTGGATAAAAAAAGTTCAGCAAAGTTGTCCTAAGACAAGAACACATTTTGGTTTTAGGGCAACTTTGATGAAAGGTTTTGATCCACTTCAAATGTTGACTTCTATATATCAAGTGCCTCCCTCTCCAGTTCTAAAGAGAAATAGCAAAGGAAAGACTGGATTGATGATGTGAATCTTGAGTGCTCTTGCTGTTGAACTCTGTTGAACTCCTCGTAACCAGTGAAACTCATTTAAAATCATTATGTGGTTTGGTTAATTAAATCAAATAGCAGTGAGTTTGTCCTAGAATGGAATGTATCTAGGGCTAGATTAGGCCATAGGCTTCATTACTTCCTGTTCTGTACAAGGTCACTTCCTGGCTGCTCTCCTCTGGCGCGATGGGAGGAAGTGGGTGCGGCTGTCCGGTAAAATTGACCAAAATGCAAGATGGTAAAAC
>NW_015513215.1:0-523 GCF_001515645.1 Sinocyclocheilus grahami | reverse complement strand
GTTTCTTACTGTAGTTACTAGTTGTCTGTAACTGTTAGGGTCTAACTGTCTGACATTAATTCAGTTCAATCAGGTGAATTTCACAACCTTCCTTTTAGTAGTAAAATGGAGGACCAGACCACAATGGGTTTCATTAGAAAAAGTACACATATTTTGTTTTTCAAATGCATCAAGGCTAAAATACTGGCTGTTCATGAAAGGCCTGTTCATGGAATCTCACTTTGGAGGAAATTGACATCATGTGGAAAAAGGAAGTAGCTGTGTTTGTGACACATGACTTACTGTTCCCAGGACACACTTTGCTATTGTCCTCCTTCTCTCGCCCTCTTTACCGCATTATCTCTCTGTTTCTCTCTAATTTTGGTCTTATGTGTGTGTCTGTCTACTGTATAGGTTTGTCTAGAGGCTCATATTTGTCTACTTGCATGCACTGTATGTATGTTTGTTGTTTATTAGTTCAGAGAGTGTCCAAAGTTTTTGTGTATATGAGTGTGTGTGTGTGTGTGTGTGTGTGTGTGTGTGT
>NW_015513214.1:5690-7468 GCF_001515645.1 Sinocyclocheilus grahami | reverse complement strand
ACACTTGTTTAGTGTTTTGTGGTCAACTTACATCTTACATCTAGCCTTAATATTACACATTGCCATATCTGAACCTGAGTGAACCATGCCTCATTTAGACTCTCACAATATAGCTATATGCCCAGAACTCTATGAAAATGCAGTGTGCATTTAAACATTTGCAATACACGAAGCACAAGTGGCTCTCTCCTTCCAAGCCAACATTCTTGATCAGCTTACACTAACTCCACAAAATCAAAATAAAATGCACTGCATGAGCAGTCAATTACTAATAATGACGTCTCTACCCTCCCGAGGTGTTCGAATAATGCCGTCACTAAAGCTACAAATGGATGCCTTTGCAAAGGGAGTTCTTCAGAGCACACGATCTGCCAGAAAAGCTTTCATGCTAATAAAGGAGAGTGGAGCGGTGGCGTTCGTTCATTCACCGTAGAAATTAGTCACAGGGCTGCGATCGGGCTAGCACAGCAAGGCTCTGGCGGTAATGAGGAGCAGCAGAGCCAGCCTATTCCCCGTACATTTTGTTACCGTCAAAGCCCAATTTCAACCTGGAAAAGGGGAGCCAACTTAAAAGGGACTTCATAAAGGTACAACGATATTCCATTACGCATCCCTTTAGTCAACAGAGCAGAGATGTGGCCAATAATCAGCTGCGCATGTCTGTGAATGTCTGTTTACATGGGGAACAAAGGTCGTCCTTATTGCTTTTAGAAACGGACTTGGAGGGTGTTTTAAAATATGAAGGTTGAAAGGTAACCTTTGAGGGTACATTTTTCATCTTTTGTGTTCTGAGTTTTTCATTTCCTGTACAACACAATATATCCTGTCCAATGCACAATTATTATTCAACCGCCTGAATGTCTGCTTACATTCAACACACATAGATGTAAGAAAAATTACAGTTTGATGTTCCTCAGAAAAGATGCTTAAATCTGGAAATAGACACAGAAATAACTATGTATTCACACAATATTTATATTTATAGTTTCAAACATGTCTCGGGCTATTCTGGAGAGGGCATTTTTACCTGAAGAGTATTAGCATTCAAGAAGCAGTGTTAGGTGAGTGTCTAATTGAGCTCATTTCATCATAATTACTACTTTTTAGGAACAAGAACACCATACACCCGTTTTTAAAGCACAAGTGACAGGAAGTAAATTGCATTTGCACACACTTTATGTATTTAATGCTTAATAATTTCAGACTGCAATACATCCTAATGACTGGAATTGAAGTGCAGAGATTACAGATGATCGCCAAGCACGGACATTAATTTTAATAAATACATTATGGGACTTCTCATCTCAACTAAGCATTGTAAATTCAGGGTGAGGAAGCTGTTGATAATGTTATGACATCTAAAGAAAGGGTCATCATTTCTTGAGTATTGAAATGTGGAGCAGCACCAAACAGTATTGCTATAAAATTACTGTTTTCAAACGGTTCTCTATTGGTCAGACAAACAGTGTGTTGCACCAATTGTTTTTTAATATCTGACACTTCATTAAATGTATTCTAGAAGGCTTTAACAAATTTGTATGCATTTGTTCCTCTTTTGGGCATACATAAAATTACTGTCGTCACTGTACGCATTACAGAGATTTATCCTTGTCGAGTCAGATGAAGACATTTGTCAGATCACAACAGACATTTTAATTACATTTTAAATGGTCGAAAGATGTGAGCTATACACAGAGCAATCTTGCGGAGAAATGACGTAAAGCAATGTTACAACAGTGTGGCTATAATATTGTCTGCCCTAACATGGCAAAAAAAAA
>NW_015513214.1:3612-4143 GCF_001515645.1 Sinocyclocheilus grahami | reverse complement strand
TCTTATTACAGGAGATTCTCTTTCAGAGCAGGTGATGAGGGATCTCACACTAGAATGGACTGAATAAATGGAATAATTATATCGACAAATTGTTGAAACCATGCAGAGGGAAAATGGCAGGGGGAAAGTGTTTCTACCGCTCAATACACAGAGTCTCTCTCACAAACAAAGAGGACACATTTCTGACAGCTAAATTCTGTGTATTGGACACATAGTCAATCTTTGAAATCCCCTTACTTAGAGTAAATCTCATGAATGACCCAGCTCCTTTGTTTGTTTTGTTTTTTTCTTCTGTTTTTTATGGGTGTATCCTGCACCAAGAGATCAAGAAAGATTATACATTTTCCATATCTCAATGCCTGTTATGTTGATGTGAGGTGGTGAATCTAACAAAATCTGATAAAATGTTATTCATAGGAAATTAGATTTTCATCATACACTACCTATTTTCTAATGTGTTTCAGGAAATGCACATATTTTGTAACGCATACATACACTCTAAAAAATGCTGGGTTGTTTCAACCCAATGTT
>NW_015513214.1:2844-3602 GCF_001515645.1 Sinocyclocheilus grahami | reverse complement strand
TATATATATATATATACCTTAAATGATTAAATAATAATAATTTAATTGTATCCTGCACAAATTAAGAGATCAAGAAAGTTTATCAATTTTCTATATGTTGTGTTGATGTGAGTTTGTGAATTTCACAAAATCTGTCAAGAACAATATTTCACACCAGAATACTACTACTACTACTGCTAATAAAATATATTATATTTTCCTCATATATGAGGCCTATTTTAGGACCAAGGCCAATTTGTTTAGGACTATGACCAATTGCTTCAGGAAATGCACTTTTTTTGTAGAGCAAAATAATAATTATCATAATATATTTATTAAATGCATAATTACATAAATGTTAATATTATTAGCATTTTATTTTATTTTATTTAGCTCAGTAAAGTAGTCCATCAAGGAAAATCATTTTTTAATCTCTTATTTAGACTCAGACATCACATAAGGTCACGGCATTCAGTGTTAAATGCAAATGGGTCTGTGAGTGCCACTGACCTATCAGCACTACTCAGAGATTAACCTCTCCTTTTACGACACAGAATATTTCACTGGGACCTGTAGAATGCTGCCAGAAGAAAAGCATCCATTGGGAACACAGGGTCCGGGCAATTATATATGTGGTAGTCAACTTCAGCAACCACAGATTTCTGGATTCAGATCTGGTTGAAACAATAAGTATGACAAATATGTCCCAGGATTCCATGTAGCACTGTCTGTGGCTTGAACAGAAATATATGAGGTCTTCATGTCAGACTATTGCTATG
>NW_015513214.1:0-1924 GCF_001515645.1 Sinocyclocheilus grahami | reverse complement strand
TATTTATTTATTTATTTAATATTATGATAATTATTATTGTTTTTCTGAAACAAATTGAACCTAAAATTGGCTTTGTGCTGTATTTGTGTGGCATTGATTTGATACCTATGTATACTGACTTCCAAATCGGTGACTTATAAGGTTCCAAATCAGTTGCATGTTGTCTTGAAAGGCAGCCACCTATGTATGGAGTAGGCAGAGAACTGAAACCAGCATTTCACCATGGCAACCATGAGTTGAGTCAAGAGTCAAATAACTGCCTGGAGTCTCTCTGGATCATTCTTTATTCTCAGTCATAAAAGCTATTTTGCATAGGTTTAGTTTTCAGTAACCTGTGAGTCACTGGCTATAAGAGATGAGGCATTCTTTAGTACCCTGAGCATTCTCCTCTTCAGAACATTTCCATACATGAGAGGTGTTCACATATGTGCCCCCATCATCATGATGCTCAACATCTGAAATAATGTGGCCGTGAATGCCTCTCAGGCAGGCTCTCCACGCAACCCACACGGAGGTCACTCCACCATGCCTTCCTTATCTTCTGCTTCACTGCTTTACACCGGGCTTAAACTTCCCAGACAGTCCCTCCCATTGAGTTAACAGGACATATTACAGTATACGGGATTGCAAACAGGCATATCTGTTAAACGTGTTTAATGGATCTGTAGGTAGTTTGGAAGAATTTTATGTTCTTTCTGAAATTCTTGAATAATAATATTTATATATGAAAATTATTCGTTCGGCATGTCATATGGAAACGCCCGTAGGTGGCGACAAATTAATTACTGAGTCATTCACTAATTCGATTAGTTCAAAAACGAATCAAATTCTTGTCTCAAGTTCATTCAGGAACGCGACATTAAATGAGTCATTGAATCATTCGCTCAAATGATTCGTTCAAAAACACATGTACAAACAGGAACGAAACACCGCTTTGTGTGGTTTGGAGACGCAGCGAAATTGCAACTGGTGCACATTATCTGCATCCAAGTGATTGAGAGAGTATTTTTCTGGGTGTTAATTAAGTTTTGAGGTAATTTATGTTCGTTAATGACAACTAAGTTCCAGAAGGAAAGAGTGGAATGAGATGCTGCTCGAGAGGTTTAACGCAAGCTACAGGAGGCTGCAACTCTTCCAATGGTAAGCCAAATTTGGCCCTGGTCGCCATGCAAGGGTTATATGCTGTTTTTTGTTTTTGTTTTTTACGATGGGAGGCTTTGTTTTCGTGTAAATTAAATTATAATTTAGTTTAGATATCATTTAGATATAATAAGTAAACGTGTGTGTCATATGTGGATTTTTTTATTTAATGCATCAGCTTTACAACCAAACAAGGTACATAATCACATTCCAAAATAAATCCAATCTTATTCAGCCTTGGTTGAGCATAACCAAGAGTAGAACAACGGCAACAAACAAAAAATAAATAAATAAATAAAGTGTCAAAATAAACCAAACTGAACCAGAAAGAAGAATAAAAGGAAAATGAGTACATAAGATACATCAAAAATAAAATACAACAAAATGGGCTTTTAAATTAAATTATACAAATCCAAAAGAGAAGTCAACTTAAGGGCTTTCTTGTTCTTAACTAATTTTAAAAATGTATATAAGAGTTTTACCTCATTACACCATTAATAAAGTTGGGTTTAGATTTAAACCATCTGCACTTGTGAATTAAAAAATTCCCAAAACATACCAGGAAATTAATAACAAATTCAAAATGTTTGTTTTCAAGAAAAATAGCAAACCTGACTACCTTCACATTGAGTGGTGGGAATTCAACATCCCTGGAACATAACCAATTTTGCATCTCTTTCCAAAAGGATTGTACCGTATCTCACACACACACACAAAACAAAAACACATGATCTAAAATGTTAATACTTGTTTCACAAAAAACTCAATTATTTACATCAAAATT
>NW_015513213.1:6593-7462 GCF_001515645.1 Sinocyclocheilus grahami | reverse complement strand
GCCCCACTGGAAGTTTGCCCCGGTTGAGAACCACTGCAGTAGAGCATTTCTACAATTGACAATGTTTGCTTGTGTATTATGCTGCATCCTATAGAAGCCCGTTTCCACCACTGAATGAATAATAAAAGGTAATTGCAACTTTTGATCTCACAATTCTGACTTTTTTCCCTCAGAATTGCATGATATAAACTTGCAATTGCAAGTTATAAAGTTAGAATTGTGGGATATAAACGTGCAATTGTGAGTTATAAAGTCAGAATTGTGGGATATCAAAAGTGGCGGGTCAGGCTTCCATAGCATCCACACCACTAGTCGTCAGTATACATCCAAAGGCAAACATCAGCCTGTGGAACATGGAAAAAAAACCTGCTGCGTGCACCTGTAAACAAATATTTCATGCATTTCAGCTAACAAATGTCGGCCATCTTTATTCTTTCACTGTCCAGTGCCCATTTAGTCTTTTCCCTATCATTTCTTTTTCTCTGTTTCTCTAGCAAGAGCTTCGTCTCTCCATTTAGCACCTTATCTTTGCTCTCATTCAGTCTTACTCCCTCATTTCTCATTTGCAATCCCCCTCTCCCTATCCTGCTCCTCCATCCAGCATGCTGCAGTATTACCACCATCAGCATCTTATGAGCGCTGCTCTTTCTCTCTTTGGTTCCAGTGCGCTCACACAGACACACGAGCATGCAATCTAGCCACATCCATGGGGAAAAGGCTTATCTAAAACCGGCAGGGAAAAAAATTGCTTCATACTAATAGTCTGGTGTGTGTGTTTGTGTGTGTGTGTGTAATGGAATGGCAGCGTCTTATTGGGATTAACATGACAGAACAAGGATATACTATATATAAAGTAAAAGTGCCATGAT
>NW_015513213.1:4776-5504 GCF_001515645.1 Sinocyclocheilus grahami | reverse complement strand
ATAGTAAATAAAAGAATAAATGCCTATAGTAGTGTCAATGAAAATAGATTGTTTTACCTATTATTTGTTTTTGCCTTGTATTTTTTATGCTAGCTTATAAACATACTAATAAATACATTTTAAATTGAGTCTCCCGAATGGAACAATAAGAATAATTCAGCATTTGACCTGTAAACTAAGCAGGCTGCTAGACACAATAAAAATGATGTCTGTGGGTCAGAAGCGTTAACGTCCCGCTGGACCCACATGGACCTCTGGGAGGTGTGTATTGCTGAAATACAAGGCTTTTCTTCTCTGGTTTTAGCCGACTGTCCCCCTGTGACCATCGAGTGCTCAAGGGAACGGGGTTTTCCATTTGCCCAGTTAACAAAAAAAGCTCAGAGAGAGTTTGACCAAAATGAGGAGTTCTGGACATCACTGGGCATCCTATGATTATTTTGGCAGTATAATGGTCTTGCTATGAAAAAAACCTTAAAGTAGGTGGTTTCACACTGATAAGTCGTTGGCTCTGGCATCGGCTGGTCTTCAACACCTATTTAAAATGCAAAGTAGGAGCGCTGCACCGCATAAAGCACCATAGAGGTACAAGCTCACTGGCTGACTAGACTTCAGGGTCGATGACCGGCTCACTGGGATGTTGATGTAGTCTAGTTTAGAAAAGGCCGAAGCAAACAAAATGCCTTGAGCCAGGAAAAGATGCCTTGTAAAAGTAAATACGCTGCAACTCA
>NW_015513213.1:2269-2854 GCF_001515645.1 Sinocyclocheilus grahami | reverse complement strand
ACAGTTTTTGCTAAGCCACTTACTTTGATTAGAATAGAATTAGGTTAGAATAGAAGTAGACTTTACTCTCCAGTTTTCCCAGAATTATTTCTTTGGTTTTCCCAGACTTATTCCCTCTGGTTTTCCCAAAAAATCTTCCCCCAATTTATTTATTTGTTTAAATATTTGTCTTTTAGATAAAGGATGATCAAATGTGTGCAGGTATGCTGTACCTAAAATGGTAAAAATATATTTTATATATTCTGTTTATATATTCTTTTTTAATATACTGTATATTTTGTCATGATATTTGTCTATTAGAAAAGTGCTGCTGTTGTTAAGACACTTACTTTGATTAGAATAAAAATAGATTAGAATAGTACTGGCAACAAACATAGGCATGCAGGCCGATATGATACACAAAAATGCTGTCTAAGTAGGGAACTCACTAGGGTTTGTGACACAGCCATCGATTGAGGGTTGATCTACTAAAACATTACGCATGTAAAATAATTATTTAGTGATGAGTATTATGAAAAATGCAAAGTGTCAAAACAAACACACATTTCTAAATACATACCGGACCGTTTACCTGAGGCGAGGTGA
>NW_015513213.1:0-648 GCF_001515645.1 Sinocyclocheilus grahami | reverse complement strand
TGAGAACTGTGAGAAGAGCTGGGTAACTTACAATCAGAGACACTTAAAACACATTAAGAGCAATTCTGCAATCAAATGCAACCCAAAATGCAATCAAAAACTGATCAGTTATATGGAACCCTGGGCTCATTTAAAAAAAAAGCAAGTGTGTATCGACTGCTCATGACTATGATCTATTGACCCAGATGTGCCGCGGGAGATAAATATCTTAAATAACCAGCCTGCGCTGATAAAGGAGATAAACGGTTGCTGTTCACTAGCTCGTGAATGACATACTGAGAGGCAAAGGGTGAACTGCCTTTCATGTGCTCCAGCTTAACCAACAAGGGTCAGTAAGTGACTTTGGTTTCCTAAAATTGCTATAGATTTGTAGCTATATAACAAAAAAAATTATTGTCTGACAGGAAAAAAAATCTGACTACTTAAAAAGGCAAGTAAAAAAGTTAGGTGCATCTAATTGGGCTGCAATCTGTGTAAAGTCTATGAATTCATATGACCTTATTATGCTCATTATCCCAAAATTGGTATCCCAAGTGTGGCACCCAGAAAAAATTTTTAATTTAGGCTTCAGGTCTGGATGTAGAGATTATCGGGTAATTGTGATGCCAGTGACATACAGGGCTTCTGCCGAGTAAGCAGGAAACTCAT
>NW_015513212.1:5159-5483 GCF_001515645.1 Sinocyclocheilus grahami | reverse complement strand
TGGTGCCACAGTTGAGGGTGTTGGAAAGGTGGTTGAGGTAGCCAAAGATGTTGTTGCATATGTAGTTGTTGTGGTATCAGGCAAAGTTGTGGTTGCTGAATCAGTTGTTGACATTGGTGCTATAATTAAGGATTTTGGAGGGGTGGTTGAGGAAGTCAGAATTGTTGCATCAGTAGTTGTTGTGGTGTCAGGTATAGTTATGGTTGCTGCATTAGTTGTTGACATTTGTGCTGTAGTTGAGGATTTTGGAGGGGTAATTGTAGAAGCCAATATTGTTGCATCAGTAGTTGTTGTGGTGTCAGATAGAGTTGTGGTTGATGCATC
>NW_015513212.1:1100-1307 GCF_001515645.1 Sinocyclocheilus grahami | reverse complement strand
TTTGTCAAAGCCAAAGCTGTAATTGTATCAATAGTTGTTGTGGTGTCAGGTATAGTTGTGGTTGCTGAATCAGTTGTTGACGATGGTGCTATAGTTGAGGATTTTGGAGGTGTGGTTGAGGAAGTCAAAATTGTTGCATCAGTAGTTGTTGTGCTGTCAGGTATAGTTGTGGTTGAAGCATCAGTTGTTGACATTAGTGGTGTAGTT
>NW_015513212.1:0-621 GCF_001515645.1 Sinocyclocheilus grahami | reverse complement strand
GGTTGTGGAATCCAAAGTTGTTGTTGCATCAGTAGATGTAGTGGTGTCAGACATAGTTGTTGTTTCTTCATTAGTTGTTGTTGACATTTGTGCCACAGTTGAAGGTGTTGAAAGTGTGGTTGTGGTAGCTAAAGTTTTTGTTGAATCAATAGTTGTTGAAAAGTCAGGCATAGTTGATGTAATTCCATCATTTGTCAACTTTGGTACTGTAGCTGAGGATGTTGGAGGGATGGTTGTTGAAGCCAAAGTTGTTGTTGCATCAGTAGTAGTTTTGGTATCAGACAGAGTTGTGATTGATGCATCAGTGGTTAACATTAGAGGGGTGGTTGAGGAATCCAAAGTTGTTGTTGCATCAGTTGTAGTTGTGGTGTCAGGCAGAGTTGTGGTTGATTCATTGGCTGTTGTTAACGTTGGTGCTACAGTCGAAGATGTGGGAGGGGTGGTTGTGGAAGTCAAAATTGTAGCATCAGTAGTTTTTTTGGTGTCAGACAGAGTTGTGGTTGCTGCATCAGTTGTTGAAATTGGTGCAATACTTGAGGATATTAAAACAGTGTTTGTCAAAGCCAAAGATGTAGATGTATCAATAGTTGTTGTGGTGTCAGGTATAGTTGTGGTTGCTGC
>NW_015513211.1:6244-7464 GCF_001515645.1 Sinocyclocheilus grahami | reverse complement strand
AGTACACATTTTCCAAGTTTTTTTGTAAATGATTTTATTATGAAAAAAAGCTGCATGCTTATACTTTTATTGAAGTCACATGGTATACAGATGCAATAGTAAGCAAATGTGCATTACAAGAAGGCACACAATCGTTCCAGGGTGGACGGGTTTTTGTTGCTGAGAAAGATAAGCTCTTTCTTTCCTTCTTCAGATCGACCTGTTGGTAAAAGATAAATAATAAAAATGGGTATCTAGTAACATATGCATGAAAGGTTATTCTGCCTTCAAGAACAAACTGTATTTTTTCTACTCTTTGTAGTACTGTACTTCTATGGTACTGTATTTACTCAGTTATTTACCTATTCAATTTTTATTAATTTCATTTTCATTAATGTTGTTCTCTAAACATTTCCATAGACACCCTAGCACCTTCTTTGCCCCGGCTTCCATTTGATCCAAAATCACTTGAATGGACATTAAAAAATTATGAATGGTAAACTTGTAAACAGGAACTTCCTACATTTTATATGGCCTCATAATTCTCTTTACACACAGCACTGCTGATTGCCACTGCTCAGACTTCAGGCAAATAAATGCACAAACTTACTGTGTGGATGCTGCAGCCAGTTGCGCTCTAAATAGTACAGATAACAGCTCTCAAACTCCTTCTCATTGTAGTTGGACACAGAAACTGGCACAAAAGGTTCCATATGATCAAATCCCTCCTGAAAGACAGAAGACAAACAAATTAAGAGGAAGAAAGAGAGAGTGCAAATATATTGAGCATTTTTAATAAATCTATACAACACACACAACAGATCATATCATGTGCCTCTTTATTTTACTAATTCTTCAAAGTCTATTGTCAATATAAAAAGGAAAACTAAACTCTGTTAACTTTACATTTAGTCATTTAACAGACGCTTTTATCTAAAGCGACTTACAAATGAGGACACTAAAAGAACCAAAATTAAGTTAACTAAAGGCATTTACTCTGTAGTTTAATGAAAACAGACATGATGTGATTGTTTTGTGTGTGAGGGCTGCTGACCTCTCCTAGTAGCTCATTGGGAAGGTAAGCAGACTGTGGCTTGAACAGAGAGCCGGTCTGAGACAAAGCTGTGAGAATGGCACCTCCACTCTATGACAGAGAGCAATGTGAAGTAAAGCGAGAGTGAACAACTCACTGGGATTCAAATCTGTATTATAATATTAAAGGAATAGTTTACCCAAAAATA
>NW_015513211.1:3939-5500 GCF_001515645.1 Sinocyclocheilus grahami | reverse complement strand
ACATAAAAAGGAAAAGAAAGCAGGATGTCAAACAAATGCACAAATAATTTTATCAGAGTACTAGAATTATGTAATGATTTCATTTAAAATATTTTTGAATTCATATTCATTTATTCTGGATAATTTACACCAACATACCATAGTTCTGTCTTCCTTTTTAAGAGATGTTTTGCCCCACAGAGCATTTACTCCATCCACAGCCACAGCCAGTTTAAAGGCCCCCTCGCCCTCTGTGGCGCCCCCTGCCTGCAGCCTCAGCTCTCGCAGCACTGCGCCCACCACATCACTGCTGCTCTTCATGCGATTCACACCCTGTTCAATTTGAGTTAAATTATTAAAAATACAATCAACATTTATTACAATAAAAAAATTCTAATTTATATATACTGAAAACTAAAATAAAAGAACAAGGTGATGAATAAAACTACAAAAAATATTATGAGAAGTTAAGCCGGGCACACACTGTGCAAATTTTAATAGTCCTTTACGATTTTTGCTTGTCAGACTGAAGAATCTCAGTTCTCAGTCATTTATGTCAGACTGTACGGCAGTCAGGATGCGTTAAAAACGGGTGCGCGCAAGAAAACTTGTCCGGAGGTTTACATTATCAACCCATATACGTTCAGTGACTGTGAGCTGCATTGCACGCGGGGCTGTAATGTTGGCTATCATTACAAGTATATTATATGAATGGCAGCAATAGTGGCGTATTTAATAAGAATAGCGTAAGCAGCACTACACACCCACATGAAAACAGTGGCGCAACCAGTGCTTATCATAGCAAAGGCAACGTATCATGAATTCGGTGAGCGGACGATGGGAGCGTCGGAGGTAAAATTTGATCGCAACGGCCATTAATCGGCTGTCAGTGAACATGTCAAACCAGCGATCAAAGACAACAGATTTTAGCCTAGGATTATAGGAATTTTTTAGGATTTTCAAAATTTGTCTCAGACGACCAAATTGTGGCCAAAATCGCACAGTGTGAGCCGGGCTCTAGGCAAGTTAGAATATACATGTACATCATGAAAAAGGTCAATATTTTTTGTCACTCATTTCAGAAAGTGAAACCCATATATTATATAGACTCATTACACATAGAGTGAAATATTTCAAGACTTCATTCAGTCATTTTGATGATGATGGCTTAAAGATAATGAAAACCCAAAATTCAGTGTCTCAGAAAATTTTAATATTGTGAAAAAGTTCAATATTGGAAAGCCATGGTTTCACACCCTAATCAGCTAATTACCTCAAAACACCTGCAAAGGTTTCCTTTAAATGGTCTCTCAGTCTGGGTCAGTAGGCTACACAATCATGCGGAAGACTGCTGACTTGACAGATGTCCAGAAGACAGTCATTGACACCCTCCACAAGGAGGGTAAGCCACAAAAGTTCATTGCTAAATGAAGCTGGTTGTTCACAGAGTGCTGTATCCAAGCATATTCATAGAAAGTTGAGTGGAAGGAAAAAGTGTGGTAGGAAAAGGTGCACCAGCTAAAGGGATAACCGCACACAGCCTTGAGAGGATTGTCAGGCAAAATCCATTAAAGAATTTGGG
>NW_015513211.1:1196-3021 GCF_001515645.1 Sinocyclocheilus grahami | reverse complement strand
TTTTAGATGTACCTGTAATCACTTTGAGGTAGTGTAATGGGGAGTAGTGTAATGTTTATTATGATAAAGATGGTGAATAAAACTCACCTGATCAACAAGCACCCCTAAAGGCTGCCCCTTTTCAGTACTTTCTCTCTTTGTCCACACATACTGTTGTGTTGTCTTTATCTGTCAATTGATCAGATTGACATCAGAACAGCTTAATAAATGATAAAATTGACCAAAATAATCAATAAGTGATAAATAAAAAACATTAAATAACATCTCCTCACATACACAAAAATTGAGCTAGTGGAGTATATATTGTGAAATTTTAATTTCTACAGTTTTACAATTTTAAAATATTTTTAGACAACTTAAGCAAATATATTTTGTAAAAAAATAAATCAATAAAAATACATTTAAAAAATGAATAAATATTCATTTATGTGGGCAAAACAATGTGCTAAGGTGATTTCCGCACAAAAAACTACCACTTGCATACATAAACTCGCGTAAACCCTACAATACAATAAACACATCAAGTTGTACCTTGGATAAAAAGCCTTCATTGGTTATTTTGAAGTTCTTCAGCCATTGGGATGCCTGGATTGGCTGGTCAAAGCGTGAGGGGCGGGAAGAAGATGGTAGCAGCTCTTTGCAGTTCTTGACCCACAGATGAGCTACAGAGAAAACATCATAGCATCATCAGACTCCAAACTTCATATAACCTTACATTTTGATAGAATGAGTGTCAGCGCAGCTCACCATCGGGTATGTGCACGATCAGCCAGCCCTGAGTGTAGCAGTAGTGCAGGGCATGACTCAAAGACATGGACTTTCCAGTGCCTATATCTCCATCTAAAGCACATTGTCAAGGAATCAGTGTGTAAAAATATGCACAAAGTAAAACAGCTCACTGGACTGGAATTTTGTGTTTGAGGATACAGAGTATATAACGCAGCGGAGGCTTGCTGTAATCAGCCTTTTTAAGATATGAGATAAGCTCCAGCACTGGTGGCCTCACCATCACGCAGCCTTCATTAAACGTTTTAATCTGAAACAAGAGCACAAACATGCATTAGTCGTCCAGGCAACTTCAACCACAAATCATGGCAATGGCATTTCTATTTGGACTATATTAAATCAATGCTAATGTTCTCCACACACACACATACTGCAGTACTGTTTCCAAACCTGTAACTGGAAGCGTGGAGGCAGTCCCTGAGGGAAGAGTTTTTGGATGTGAGCCGGGGGGAGCGTGTAGTACTGCCCAGTATGTCTTTCTGAATGGTATGTCTGAGAAAGGAAAGGGCAAGAAGGATTGAATGTAATAAGAATGTAGTAAGATTTCCATAACATATTTTACACGCAGTTTCAAGGTGCAGTTAAACAGGTAAATATTTAAGTAATACATAAATTACCAAGCAAAGCAAAAAGATAAGATGCTCCGATCTAACATTTATAGAAAAATCAGCTTTATTTTCCATTTCCATTTTATTTTTCCCCAAATACAGTTTTCGTTTCTGGATTGTGTTTTTAATGGTTTAATTAAATTTGAATAATCAAATGGATGTCTAATCAATTGAATTCATAATACTACAATCTTAACCATAATAGGGCCCTTTGGAATCAGTTTTATTTTTTCTGTTTTATGATTTATTACAAATTTATTATCAAAAACTGTGGTAATCAAATGCAAATGTATATAAATCTTTGAAAAATGTTAATATTTTTTAAAAATGTAATCAAATGTAATTTAAACATTTTGGTTTGAAATTTTTTGGCAAACAATGTGCTGCACAACAGAGCTTTACAGTTTAAACAGACGAAATTACAATTAAAT
>NW_015513211.1:0-906 GCF_001515645.1 Sinocyclocheilus grahami | reverse complement strand
TTCTCGTGGTCATACTGCATAGAAAACCAAGATTTATAAAAAAAAATTTTTTAAAAACATCTTGCCAGTGGTGATTTATCCCTTTAAGGTCAGCTTCATGCATAAGTATATTTGAAAGCTACTGATAAATGTCTATATAAGACACTACAGTTTCTGTTTTTTTTAGACGTACAGGTAGGGGTGTGTGATATATATCATCTGCGATAATATCTTAATTGTTGTTTTAATGATGTGCAATTTGACATTATCGAGTATTTTGCAAAAACCATTCAAAACACCCCTACAGAGTGCACGCACACATTACGTGAAGTATAGACTAGTGCGCGTGCGAATTTAAGAGTGCGTTCTGTCACTGCATGATTCAATGAAAATGCATTTAGGATTAGGGATGTAACAATTACCGGTTTGACGATAAATCATGATGAAATACCCCACGGTTAGTATTACCATTTCATATTTTAATTATCACTATAACCGTATTCGATTACCGTGATCAACTGAGGATAAATAAATACTGTACTGCACAGGGCTCCAGAGTGCGACCAAATGGCCGCATTTTGCGATCATTTTTTTCTGCCGGTGCGACTACATTTTGTGTGCGGTCGCACTGGCGTGACCACCGCATTGTTTAACTCATAAGCACTGCATTTCTGTTGCATATGAGAAACATCAAACGAAACTGAAAGCATAACGAAACCGCGCAACTCGTTTGAGCTGCGCAGCACTTCGAGTGTATCAGACAATTATCTTTTCTATTTAAACGTGACACCAAGATTGCGAATTTCGAAAGTGAAAGCACCCGCAGCCCGGCTTATAACATAGCAAAAGAGGAACTCTAGGGTTGAATGTTAACCACTTTCATTTTCATATAACTATAAACTATGATAAAAGCTCATCAGCATGCAG
>NW_015513210.1:6414-7465 GCF_001515645.1 Sinocyclocheilus grahami | reverse complement strand
ATGTCTTTGAAACAAAAAAGCATGTTGAATTGCACTAACTGAAAAGATAATGCATTGCTTTAACAGTGCTTGCATTTTAATGCCTTGTATTTTCAGGGCTTGCATTTTTAGGGGCTGACATCCAACATATTTGTATATTTAAGTTGTGAATATTTCAATTAAAAACATTTCACACACATTTTCATGATTAAAAATTCAATTATTCATATTCACCTTCTAGAGTTCACTTCCAAAATATTCAATCTGTTTAAAAATACGATGTATAATATTTGACAGGCAGTTTTCGTTCCATTTTATTTCACTTTACAAATTCGCTTCCACAAATTCAGTGGTTCAAATTCGCCAGAAAATTCGGCATTGCACATCCGGGAGCTGCAGGAATAGCAGTAGAGCACCGATGCATGATCTCCAGCTACGTTTGTGATTAGTTTCCTTAACTTTGTATGGCTTGAGTCGATGCATAGGTGAAAAACGCTGACGCGCCTCAGTGAACTAATGCAGTGATATAAAAATACCAAACTTGGTATACACCTTACTGATGATGCAAATATACAGTTATGTAGAATATAAACGTAACGCGCAAGGTTTCATGCTGTTCATATGTTAAAGAAAATACTTCACGCGGCTCACTGGACTAACACAAGGATAGCTATTAAAAGACCAAACTCAGAATACATCTCACTAATGATACAAACTATATACAGGCAGATTAGCCAAGAATATGAACGCAAGTTACGCAACACGCAAAACTGCACTTTAAACATTTTCCATAAAGAAAACACTAACGTGGTTTAGTGCCTCAAGACAGTGATAATAAATGACCAAATTCGGGATCTAATTAATAAAATACTTTATATAGTTAAGCAGATGAGCCCATATTAACACAACCCACAAAGTTTTACCTAAGCCTTTTTCTCCCATAGAAAACAAAGCGCAAAGTTAGTTTGAAGTTTGATATTCATTGCATATTTGTCTGTAGGGACCGACTACAAATTTACCAGTTTATACAGTATAAAACAAAGTCCAATAATTCATTCAAATTAATGTTTAC
>NW_015513210.1:4889-5269 GCF_001515645.1 Sinocyclocheilus grahami | reverse complement strand
TTAACCGTATTTGTGTGCGTACATTAAGTATTTTTTAACTGATCAATGCCACGCTTGTGAGATTAGTTTGCACCGTTTGTAGCGCGAGATTCGTTCGGTAGCACAGCTCGCACAATTGATCCAAGCCGATGAAAGGTCAGCGTGGCGCGAGCCCTGTAAAATCGTGCTGTTTCGTTCCACTTTCAGTGCATTTGGCATCCCATATGTACGGCTAAACACAGGATCTCTTGCTCTTAGTTATGTTGCTTCTACCGGCTGTTTATTGCTGTAGATATGTAATGCAGAGAGACGTATACGTGAC
Organism: Sinocyclocheilus grahami; assembly: GCF_001515645.1. Lineage (NCBI taxonomy): Eukaryota > Metazoa > Chordata > Actinopteri > Cypriniformes > Cyprinidae > Sinocyclocheilus > Sinocyclocheilus grahami. Next base: position 4,968 of record NW_015513210.1, on the reverse strand, counting down.
GCCCTCTACTGGAGACGGGGCGGGAATATGCAGTTTATTTGCATTTAAAGCGATACACTCCAAAACAGCTCTTTTTTAG
>NW_015513210.1:4047-4421 GCF_001515645.1 Sinocyclocheilus grahami | reverse complement strand
TTGCCTGTATGTAGTTTGCATCATCAGTAAGGTGTATATCGAGTTTGGTCTTTTTATATCACTGCATTAGTTCACTGAGGCGCATTATGCGTTTTTCACCAATGCGTTGTTGGAATCCTGGAGAGTGACGTATGAGGGGAACCCCAGTATTACAACTCAGCATCACACAAGCCATACAAAAGTTAAGGAAACTAATCACAAACTTAAACACAATCAGCTTTTCTGCAGATACATACATACTGGCCCTGATTAGCATACCTTCTTAACGCTTGCTCCATTCCTGCAAATCAGTTTTTGTGAATGAATGAATGACTTGCGCTACCAGTTGTTTTGGTCTTCATCAACAGCCACTTGCGCCACCTGCTGGTGAGCGA
>NW_015513210.1:1531-2404 GCF_001515645.1 Sinocyclocheilus grahami | reverse complement strand
TTTCAGCTAGAGAAAGATTGCAAATTTGAAATGTGCATACAAATTGCCTCAGCTTTCAAAGGCACTAGAAGCAATAATACGTTGCTATATGATTCTATAAGATCCTTAAAAGCAGAATTTGGTCATTTGAGTTCAAACAATACAATTTAATAACAGAAAAGGATCTGAAATAAATCAGCAGCATAAATAAATAAAAGAACTCGCTGGAAGCTGAATTTAACTCTCAAATATAAATGTTAACATCCCTGAGAAAACTAGTGAACAGAACAATCAGCTCTCATATGGGTGAGTTTGATTAATGACCAATCACAGTCCTGCATACGTTCTGTACAGGAAGGCAATTTTATTTGAAAGGATTTTAATTTAAGTAAAACTGAATCTTAAAGAGAATGGAGATACAAATACATTAAAGGCAACATTTGTAGTTTGAAATATTTCTATATGAAACAGGATATTCAGTGTAATTCAGGAGGTTCAGAGGGATTGGTGATGTCAGCAAAATCAAGTCATTTCAGACCTCAAATGTATGACTTTTTTTTTGTTGAGAAAAAAACATTTCTTGAAAAAAAAATGAACTGATGAAATAAAACCAAGAATTAGTATTAATAAAGTAAATATGTGAATTTTTATTTAATGTTGACTTTAAATGTGTCTAATATAAGCAAGCTAACATAATATTAATGCAGACAGAAAAAAACAAACAAAAACAAAACAAAGATGGTATCCACCTTATTCCTAAACGCGCAAGTAAGCCTAGCTTACTAGACTTCCGGTTGATTAGCCACTATAGGGAAATAACGAGAAGAATAGCAACGTGCAGTAAACGGTAAACTGTTTGCATTACAAACCAGTGTGTTCATAATTAAGATAATA
>NW_015513210.1:0-724 GCF_001515645.1 Sinocyclocheilus grahami | reverse complement strand
GTTTAGAAAACAAGTGACAAGATACTATTTTATTTTATTTTATTATCCACAAATGCTACTGAGTTTAATTTGTATTGAATATTCTTAAAATTTTAGTACTTGATGAACTTCGTTTAGGTTTCCACTAATAACGTAACGTGAAACAAATATGTAATCTCCCTAAACCTCTCTAGCCCATTCCTCTAAGACTGTGGAGCAGATTGTTATATGCATGTAATACGGATATTTTTTCCAAGACAATTTCAACTTCCACCCTACTGCCCGAAACCACTTCACTCATCACAACGACCGTAGAGACTGGAGTGAATGACCCGTGTAACAGAACAAGAGCCAGGCAGAACAACTGAAGCATTATTACACCGGAGTAAAGCCCCATTGTGCTGCAAATCCTGCTCGGTCTGCAAAAAAAACGACACGACTGAACAACATCAACCCACACGGTTTACATTTTTCAGATATTTCAGTTGCAGACAAAGGCGATTATGTGTCCGCGCTTACAGGGACATTGAGCTTGATGTTCCCACTCAGCTGGCATGTAACAATCAGGTGGCTTGATGAGACTTTAATGAGCTGTCAATCAAAGTCTCCAACATTCTAACCTACCACAGGATGCCATGATGCTACTTTAACATTTCTTATAACCTTATAATAAGAAGAAATGTTTCTTGAGGAGCAAAGTAGCATAATATAATGATTTCTGAAGGATCATGTGACACTGAAGACT
>NW_015513209.1:1719-5813 GCF_001515645.1 Sinocyclocheilus grahami | reverse complement strand
GCTGATACTGAACCGCAGACTCTGACTGTGAGCAATTCTTCGCAGAGTGTTATTCTCAGAATGACAGATGGCGTGAAGCAGATGGGCGGAATATAGGGCACGCAGACGCAACGAGACGGACGCGTCAGCGCAGAGCGAAGCACGATGGTGGATAACCGGTACGCCACGGCTCTGGTGATCGCCGGTGTCCTGAACGTGCTGGCCTCTGTGTATCTGTCGCTGTCGGTCGGCTCGCCGCACTGGTTCTGGTACTGGAGCCTGCCAGTGCACGCGGAGCCCAACGCTTCGGAGCTGCGCACGCGGAGCGACGAGTTTCTGGACGCAGACTTCGACGAGAAGAGCATCAGCGACACGCTGTTCTGCATGAACGGGACGCTCGGGCTATGGTGGAGATGCGTCCAGACGCCCGCTGACGCGCACTGGACCAGAGAACCCGGTGAATATCAATAACATTATCAGCTGCTCTTACTGTCGGAAGATTATTGTGATTGTTGTCTCTCCGTAAGAGTATTCTAGTGCATTCACATTGTGCTGCTTGTGTTTTTCAGATCCAAAGATGGAGATGGATTGTGTGAGTTTCACTCTCTTGCAGCAGTTCACTCCAAAATACAAAGAGCCTGGAAACCACAACAGTGGAGAAGATCTGATACGAACCTGTGAGCAAACACACACACACACACACACACACATACATACACACATATACACATACACATACACACACCCTACCCCTAAACCTACCCCTTACAGGAAACTTTGTGCATTTTTACTTTCTCAAAAAAACACATTCTGCATGATTTATAAGCTTGTTTCCTCATGGGGACCTCAAAAATTTGGTCCCCATAATGTGATAAATACCAGGTACACTCACTCACTCACTCACTCACACACACACATACACACTCACTCTCTCACACACTCTCTCACACACACACACACACACACACTAAATGACCTCAAGCGATTATTGAAGACAAGCAAACAGTCAGTAATAAAATGACAGGCAGTAGAAAAACAAATAAGAAAACCTAACCCTAAGCATCTTCAAGCTCATAAAGTGACAGCAAATGGATACATAAATATGATGGATAAGATTAAAAACAAATATATTAACGAGATTTAAATAACAAAGCATCTACAAGCTCATATAGTGACAGCAAATTGATACATAAATATGTTGAAGAAGATTAAAAACAAATATATTAACGAGATTTAAATAACAAAGCATCTACAAGCTCATATAGTGACAGCAAATGGATACATAAATATGATGGAGAACATATTATGATACTAAGAGACATTTCATGTAATTTATCTTAATAATAATTTATCTTAATAAAATGTATTATTTATTTATATTTAAAGTTACATGTCAGGTTTGATGCACACTTTTGATATTTATTTAAAAAACTGTCAAATCATATTTAATTTGTCTAAATTTCAGTCTAGACTTTTATATGCATAATATAACAGTGTCGGTGATACACATTACCAAAAAGTATTTAGGTTTGTCACTATACAAAAATGGTATAAACTGAACAAAACCTACAATAAGATTAATAAGAATATGATGTATGCTATATACCAAATATATAACTGCTTGTATCACCACAAAATGTAATCTATATTATCGCACAGGTCTAATCAGCTAAATGTGTCTAAGGCAGGTGTTTTGGAGCTGGTTGAGCTACACTCTGCAGGACAGTGACTCTCCAGGACCGGACTCTGACACATGTGCGTCTAACCTGTTAACATGGCACAGAGAAAACACACCACATACGCATTGCAGACAGAGTATGTGTGAAAGGGCCTCATGATTTAACTGTAAGCATCATGGTTAGTCCATCAACAACTGACTGCAGGAGTGTTCTTTGTCATCTGGCTGGTAAGGTCGTCAAATGTATTTGTATAGCCTTTTCCCAAAACAAAATAAAAAAATCTTGATTTTCAACCTTATAGTCCACATGTGTCAAACTCAGGTCCTGGAGGGCCACTGTCTGTAGTAGCTCACTGGAAGCTTAGCTGGTTCAGGTCTGATTAATTAGGGTTGGAGCTGAACTCTGCAGGAAAATGGCTTACACTGCTTATATATGCAGTGTAAAACAATCAGAATCTTAATGTTTTTTTTCTCACTTTTTATTGTTTAAAAATACATACTGTAGTACAATAATGGTTAGTTTACAGGGAATTTGCAATCCAGAGTTTATGGAAAAGTGACATATTGAGGTGATCAGATATGGCCAAACTGTTCTCCTTATTCTTCACATTGCTCTGTATGTTGTTGAAATGACATTTAAAAAAACATTTATTAATTTGTGCCTTTTGTATTTGTCAATGTGATTAAAAGAATAATTGTAGGTGTAAAATTGTGAATTAATGCAAATTTTCAATAAATCAAATAAACCTAAACAATAAACCAGAATTTCTTGGTAGCCTTTCAGAAAATTGATTTATCATAAGAAAATTATTTATAAAATACATAGTGGAAGAGTTGTCATTCTCAGACATAAACTAGAACATGGTAAAACATTTGGTTTAGATTGTGATCAGGACAGAATTGTTTATTAAACTAAAATATTTTTTAAAAATTACTTTGCAATAAATTCTAGTTTAACTATTTTTCTATATCCATCTAATTTAATTTTTCACCATTTTGTTTCACTCAATAACAGCTCGGTTTTGAGAGAGAGAGAGAATATATAACAAGTTTTGCCAAAGGCCAAAATGTATTATATGCTGTACATGGCTCCTTATCATATTTAAGACCAAAGCTTATTCCATAAATTAACTTTATGTTTTACATAAAAAGTTATTAGTTATTTGAAAGGTTATTAAAATGTGGGCCTGTATTACACTGAGAAACAAAAAGGACCATTACATTGTAATGTAACCCCCAAATGGCAAGACAGGTTACAGCCTCGGAGTGAAGGATTTAATATTACATACTTTTTAAAACCTCTCAACAGTCCATTACAAGTGTTCAGACTCATGCTCCTCGTCACAATTTCCGTCAGTTGGACTGTTAGAAGAATGTCTTTTTCTGAACCTGAAACAAAGTATAATTATTTACAGTATACAACAAAAATGTGCAATATCACTAAAATGTTAAATTATTTACAATTGTAATACCACTCAATATTTGCAATATTTCTGAGTTGGCAAGTAGAGTATTTTCTCTTGTGCACAAGCAAAAACAAATACTGTTGAAAGACAATATAGAAAATATAGGCCCCAAAGCAGAAACTCAGCAGAATGAAATATACCTGTGATTACTGACACATGATTGAGTACAGCTGTGATTTCCAACGCATGAACATGGTTATAAAATGAGCTGTGAATACCAGAACTTTCTTAGGGCTGTGTCTATCTGCACGTCTGCATCATTACTCCACATGGACAAGAATTTCCAGGGGAAATAGGCAATTAAAAATAAGTGGAAACAGTTGAAGGAATCAGGGGATATATAATGAGTCACAGTGGTCATCCTCCTAAAACGATACTTGAATAATCTAGTTTTTCAGGCTTGGCACTTCAATGGAAATCAACTACTGTGACAGCTCAGAGAGCTCAAAGGATGTTGCATAACATCAACAGCCACCCACAGGAAGCACTACCACGGTCAATACATTGTCCTGACAGTGAAGCACGAAGGTTAGAGTGAGGGGGAATGATATTTAATATATAATGATGATGGGGAGATGACATTTACCAGCAGCCATATCACCCTGCAGCCCAAGACTGGTCACCCACTGAAGCTGAGCAGGGTTGAGCTGGTCAGTACCTGGATGGGAGGCCTCCTGGGAAAACTAGGTTGCTGATGGAAGAGGTGTTAGTGAGTCCAGCAGGGGGTGCTCACCCTGTGGTCTGTGTGGGTCCTAACGCCCCAGTGTAGTGATGGGGACACTATACTGCCCAAAAGCACCGTCCTTCAGATGAGACGTTAAACCGAGGTCCTGACTCTCTGTGGTCGTTAAAAATCCCAGGATGTCTTTTGAAAAGAGTAGAGGTGTGACCTCGGCATCCTGGCCAAATCTGCCCATTGTCCTCTGATCATCATGGCCTCCTAACCATCCCCATATCTGCTGATTGGCTTC
>NW_015513209.1:0-1087 GCF_001515645.1 Sinocyclocheilus grahami | reverse complement strand
GTATGCGTAGCGTAAACTCCGGTGAGAATATGCTAGTCTTGTGAGAAACAAGCTTTGTTTACAGCAAAGGAAAACCAGTGTCCACTTGGCTTATATCGAAATCCTCCGACATTTTTCTTTACAAATCCTCATTTTGTACTACTAATTCGTGACTGGTGTTTTGTTTCGCTCTCTCCTCTGCGCTTTCACGTTCGTCACCACGTTTGCCTATGTCCTTCGTCATCCGCTGGACGCCACTCTCTAATGAATGCACGTACGACAGTTAGTGGAAGCTAGAGATCAAATTGTATCAAATTTAGATATTTTTGTCTTTTGGAAGCTGCATTCAAAATGCACTTGGCTCAGAAATCTGAGGGGGCACGTGTCGTCTAGGCATGGACTTCACTAGACACCTGAAAGTGTGCTGTGGTATCTGTCACCAAGATGTTAGCAGCATAGAGCTGTATACGTAGATGCCTCATTAGCGACTGTTACTATGGGCAGCTATACGTAAGCCATCCGCCATATTCGAAGGCGGTGTTTCAAAACTTGTAATATTGAGTTAATACATTTAAAACACAAGCCAACACATTCTCACCTGTGAAAGGTTATCCCGTTTCTTCGGGAATTTAAATCCCAGCAGTTTTTACAACCATCAGCTGTGCAGGATTGTGGTATCTTCAAGCATTCATTGATTATGTGAACGATGTCAAGTTGACCGTTAAAGATGGCGGACGCGTCTACATGCTTGGCACAGTCAAATGAGGCATCTACCTATACATATCTATGGTTAGCAGCATATCCTTTAAGTCCTGTAAGTTGTGATGTGGGGCCTCCATGGTTCAGACTTGTTTGTTCAGCACATCCCACAGATGCTCGATTGGATTAAGATCTGGGGACTTTGGAGGCTTGTCTTCTTCCCATAGTGCATCCTGGTGCCATGTGTTCCCCAGGTAAGCAACGCAGATGCACCCGGCCATCCACATGATATAAAAGGAAACATTCATCAGACCAGGCCACCTTCTTCCATTGCTCCGTGGTCCAGTTCTTATGCTCATGTGCTCATTGTTGGCACTTTCAGTGGTAGACAGGGGTCAGAATGGGCACC
>NW_015513208.1:7164-7465 GCF_001515645.1 Sinocyclocheilus grahami | reverse complement strand
ACGCATGTTCTTTTAAAGTATGTTATTGTCATAATAATAAGTGCAGTTCTTTTTCACAAGGGATGTTGGGACTTTTGAGGGAAGATGTGCATCTTGTGACATCTTGCCCCGATCTCCACAGTAGCAAACTGCTATTTAAAATTCACATGCATCGCTTCATAATGCTAAATATGCAAAACGGCTTGTTCCCAAACGTCTGCGTCTCAGCAGTATCTCGAAGTTTCTCTCATGTCAATTTGAACACGCATGAAAACGCGTATTTTTAAACCTTGCTTGCTCATCCACGCACGAGCAGCAGATC
>NW_015513208.1:5001-5389 GCF_001515645.1 Sinocyclocheilus grahami | reverse complement strand
TTTTTTTCTCACGATTGCAAGATGCAAACTTGCAATTGCAAGTTATAGTCAGAATTTTAAGATATAAATATGCAATTGTAGGAAAATTTTATTTTTTTCCCCTTTATAACTCATAATTGTGTTTATAGCTCACAATTCTGAGAAAAAAAGTCATAATTGCGAGATGTAAACATGTAATTGCGAGAAAAAAAGTCAGAATTGTTTGATAAAAACTCACAAATCTGACTCGTTTTCTCAGAATTGCGTGATATAAATTTGCAATTGTGTTATAAAGTCAGAATTATGAGATATAAACTCTCAGTTGTAAGAAAAGTATTTTTTAACTCACAATTGCATGTTTACATCTCACAATCCTGAGAAAAGCAGATTTGAGAAACTCGAGAAACTC
>NW_015513208.1:0-958 GCF_001515645.1 Sinocyclocheilus grahami | reverse complement strand
TTGAAAAAGAAGTCACAAAAAAGTAAAAATTGGAGGCTATAAAGTCAGAGTTGTGAGACATAAACTCAGAATGACGAGATATTTATGGAAAAGATGGAATTGTAAGATATAAATTTGCAATTGCAAGAAAGTCTGAATTGTGAAATACTTTATTCTGAGAAAAAATAGAATTGCGAGATATAAGCGAACCATTCTGGGGAAAAAAAATCACAATTCTGAGAAAACAGTCAGAATTAGAATACATATAAAGTCAGAATTGAGAGATATAAAGTAAGAATTAGAGAGTATGCAGACAGAATTGTGAGATAAACTTCAATTGCGAGACATTTAAAGAAAATGTCTTAATTGTGAGATATAAACTAACAATTGTGAAAAAAGTAAGAATTGTTCAAACGAGTCTTACTGAGAAATTTTAACATGTTTATATCAGTCCACCTGAATAACACATTTGTTTTATTTTGTTTGTACACACATTTGAAGGTATCTTTATTGCCTCAAACTAAAGTTTGTTATTATTTGCCTCTACATTTGCATACTAGATTACATTTCAGGTCTCAGTTGGAAGGAAAAACAAGGCAAAAGGTGTTATTCCAGTTGTAAAATATAATTGTATGTGCCATTTTTGAACTTTCTTCCTGAGAGTTAAATCTATTCAGCTGTGCGCTTTTGAAAGTGTAATAGTCGTGCCGCTGTAGCGTTTAATCACAGTAATGCACACACAGTGACTGTTCTCTCTGGTTTCAGCTGCAGTCTCCTACAGCGAGGTCTTGGGCTAGTATCAACATCGACGGTAAATATTACATACCTTGAACAGCCACCTGAGGCCGGCATGAGTAAGTAATGTATGTTCACCTGGGCTTACGTCTGCAAATCCATGCTATAAAAACAAACAGCAGCGGCTCGGCTCTGAGATTTCAGCTCTGCTCACTGGAGTGACCTCATGTTTGTGTTTAAATAT
>NW_015513207.1:6707-7465 GCF_001515645.1 Sinocyclocheilus grahami | reverse complement strand
ATTATTGAGTGAGGGTTGGATTTCCTTTAAGGCCGTGCAAGCTCATTCTGTTTCTTAAGGGTTAAAGACTAATAAAGCCACATTTTCCATTATTGTATTATTGCATTGCTCTCATAAGAACAGATGCATATTCTAAGCATAATTCTGGATAGATTATATAGATTTAAAGGCTTAAAGGACCGATTTCCTAACGAGAAGAATAACAAAGTGCAATAAACAGTAAAATTGTTTGTGCTACAAACCAGTGTGTTTATAATTAAGACAATACATTCAAATAATACGGTAAGAAACACCAGTTTGCAATATCAAGCAAGCAAAAAGAGCTGTTTTGTTCAGCTAAAAATAGCTGGAGGCAGATGACACCGGAAGCCAGACTCATTAAATTGACCAATGGCCGCACCCACTCTTACACTCTTAGACAAGCTAATATTCTTTCTCTTGCTCTCTCTCACACATCTTTAGTTGCTGTGGTCTTATTGGTTCATTATTAGATGGGCATCAAAAAAGTGGCCAGATTCAGAGGCTAAAGAGGCAAGTAATAGACCGCTGGATTAATTACATCTGATTTATTAGGAAAGTAACTTAATATGTTAAAAACTATGTGATGTTTTTCATCACTTAACCTAATATGATAATAGAGGCTTACTTTTTGTATTTGATTTTTTTTTTGTTCACTCAGAAAAGAAAATTCTGTCATTATTTACTCTCATGTCGGTCTAAACCTCTATGACTTTCTTTAAGACAAAAAAAAAAAAAAA
>NW_015513207.1:2037-2571 GCF_001515645.1 Sinocyclocheilus grahami | reverse complement strand
AAAAAAAGGCATGAAATATTTATTAAGTTATTTTATTAGGCTGATAAGAAAGAGACGTGGTTGCCAGGGACAAAGGTCAGTTATAACTTTGGCAATATATTTAATACATAGTTGTATAATATAAAATATATGATGAAAGACTGACCAATCAGAATCAAGTATGCAGTGAGCCATGTAATAAGTGAGGATATTCTTCTTTACCTAATGATGACTCAATCTTTTCTCGGCTTCCCGCTTCAGTAACTCAACTTTTTTTTCGTTGCGCTGCAGCTCTTGCATGTGCATGGAACGCTGCATTTTGCAATTATGTGTTTTGATGAGGAATTTGTGCTTATTGTGGGCTTTCGTGACTAGATATGATTAAATTTGAAAGCAGCCTTGATCCTTGAGGTTAATCACCTATTACAAAAACCATTACTTACGTTTGCCAAGCACATTGACATGAGGCTCAAGGTTACTGGAGGGATGTTTAAATGTTGATTAGACGTTGCAGTCATGTGGACAGGTTCTGCAACATGTCAGAGTCTATAAAAC
>NW_015513207.1:0-938 GCF_001515645.1 Sinocyclocheilus grahami | reverse complement strand
GGGAGTGCTGCAGACACAGAAAGTGCTGATGGCAGAGACCTGGAGCTTTTCTGGTGGATGCTTAATAATCTCACAGCTTTTCCTCCAACTGTTCCAATCCAATAAAAACACATGCCACTGCAGCAAATCAAATCATATGAGGACTCAACCGCCATAATTGATCTCCCACTCTCTCTTCCTCCGTGTCTCTTTCTGCCCATCTCTCCCATCTTTACATTCTCAATTTGTCTTTCTTTTTATTCCGCAAACTTTCCTTTTCATTCTTCTTTCGTAATTCCTTTCTTCTTCGTTCCTTTCATCCTTCTCTCATATATTATTTTCTTCTTCCTGCCTTTCATCTTTCTTTTTCTTCATTTTTCCTTTCTTCTTATTCTTTTTTTTCTTTCATCCTATCTTTCTACTTCCTCCCTTTTTTCTTTTTCTTCTTGTACTTTTTTTCCCTTCTCGTTTACTTTTCCTTCCTCCTTTTTTCTCATTTCTTAATTTCTTTTTTCTTCCTTTCTTCAATCCTTCTTTCCTTCCTGCCTACATATTTCTTTACTTATTCCTTCCTTCCTAACTGCCTTTGTTCCTGTCTTCTCGTCTTGTTTTTTGTTTGTTTCAGTTTTTCAACTGTTCAAATTTTGCAAAATACTAAAATTTGCAATCAGACGTCAGAGATTTTACTACAACATTTCTCATTAAGACTTATTCCAAGAATAAATGATCAGATCTATTCATTTTACAGTGCTTTATTCTTAATGTATGTCAACAACTCATCTCATTTGTTTCTTTATTTTAAAAGAAACATCTGAGACACTTAAGTTGATACCTAAATGAAACATGAACTGAGAACTCCATTATGTCTCCTGAGCTGTGAAAGAACGATACAATTTTCTTTGGGTAATTCAGTGTATATGGTGATTATTTTTAGAAATGAAGCTAATGAGTTGATTGGA
>NW_015513206.1:5205-7466 GCF_001515645.1 Sinocyclocheilus grahami | reverse complement strand
TTTTATGTTTTATAAGAATATTTTATGATGGCCCGCCCTTTTTTTTATTTTTTTATTTTTTAAACAATTGTTTATTGTCATAATCGTGCTGCCATGTGTAATTATTAATTTTTTTATTTATTTACATTTTACATTTCCGCTATTGTACACTGCTAAAATTATATTGTTTTCCAGTACAAATATATAAACATTCATAAATCAAGATATATTTACTGGAGAATCAAAATAGCATAAGATATTAAGTATTGCTTTCTGAAAAATGGAACCCCATTTCCAGCACAGGTTAAAAAAAATTGCAACTTTTTATCTCACAGTTTAGACTTTTTTTTATTTTTTATTTGCAAGTATATATATATATACACAATTACCTTTTCAATTTTTATCCTACACTCTCAGAAAAAAAGGTACAAAAGCTGTCACTGGGGCGGTACCTTTTCAAAAGGTACACTTTTGTACCTTTAAGGTACCAATATGGACTCTTTAGGTACAAAGTTGTGCCTTTTGAAAAGGTACCACCCAGTGACAACTTTTGTACCTTTTTTTCTGAGAGTGTATGGCAGAAGCAAGCTTTCATACATTTCACTTTAAATGAAGTTTATTTTTCTGACCTCAGTGGCAGATATTTTTTGTGTTTTCAGTAAAAACTCAATTTGAAAACATTTTTCAGAAAATGACTTATCTTAATATCTTTATATTAATATTTTTATTAGTGTTCCATATTGGCCAAACTTGATTTGCATTGCATGTATCCTCCACTGAGAAGGCATTTCTCCAGTATTGTCATCCTCTGATCCTGTCTTTGCCTGTTTGTCAGAATGTGCCAGACTGTTTCATGAAGGTGGCGCGAGGCTGGTTTTGTGTGGGCCGAGCTGGGATAAGCTTGAATCTCTGTATGATTCTCTGTGCAGTGGATCAGACCCCAGTAAAGTGAGTATTGAACCACATTATTAGACCTACAGTCCCAAAGTAAGACAGACACCATCAGCAAGCCTGTCTCATGTTCACTGTGATCACTCGCTCTCTTCACTTTCAGGATTTTGTGTGTCTGTGTGTCTCTGTCAGTGTTTCTTCCTCTGTCATGAACAATGGCAGGATTTCCTCCTGACAGCCGAATGTCCACGAGTCTCTTAAAATACTGGTCCTCTGCTGTTTCAAACAACATGTTGACTTCATTTATTTTGCCGTAAATCATACTGCCATGAGAAATGTTGCATTTTTAAATGCTATTAAAAAGCAAAAACCTGTTAATTTATGGCTGCAGTGTATAAAGACGTTAATTATTTAAAGCACTCTGTACTAATATGATCAAAGAACACTTCATTACGCATCAGAACATCATTTTTCTCTAGTAAAAATACCTTTAAAACAAAATAAAGTTACTTGAGAGGCAAAACTGCGTAAGATATTTGTTTTAAAATATTTTAATCTTAACTTTACTTTTAAAGACTTATATTTATTTATTTACATTTTTGAACAATCAGTGGCTTGGAAAATATTAAACTAATCTTTAACCCCCACAAAAAAACACACAAAAAAAGTACTGTATAATATATATACTGCAACATTCTATGATGCTTAAAAAAATAGTGCACCAAAACAATTCACATTTTTCTTCTTCCATTGAAAATCCTTTTCTCCAGTAAACATATCTAAATACAATGAACTCTTCTGCTCAGCAGTAATATTGTATATTATTATTAGTAATAATTAAAAATAACTGTTTACTACCTGATTATATTTTAAATTGCAATTTATAATTGATATATATATATATATATAGGGTTAGGTACACACACACACACATTACTGACCTCCAAAATAATTCTAAAAGTATGTTCAAGCATTAATGTGGCATCTGGTTTCCTACTATCTATACTTCCTGTTTCAGACTTTCACACCCAAGCTAGTGCTGCTGGACTTCAGCGATATGGAGAACATTTCGGATGTGATCACAGAGATCGGAGAGTGTTACGGCTGTGTGGATGTGCTGATATGCAACAGCAGCATGAAGGTCAAAGCACCGGTGCAGAATCTCTCTCTGGAGATGGACAAAACCGTCATGGACGTCAACTACTTCGGGCCCATAACGCTGGCCAAAGGTAGACGGCTGCAGAAACACAGCGAGGAACATGCCGATGGTTCATTGGCAGAAAGAATGTTAAAGCGCTGCTTGTTTTTGTTGCAGGTGTTCTTCCGTTAATGATCACGAGACGGACGGGTCAGTTTGTGCTGGTCAACAGCATCCAAGGGAAACTGGCTCT
>NW_015513206.1:2534-4238 GCF_001515645.1 Sinocyclocheilus grahami | reverse complement strand
AAAAAAAAATATATATATGTAAATTATATATTAAAATTAAGAAAATATCACTCAATCGAGCAGTTAAAATGGTACAAAGTGGCACAAAAAATTGTTCAGATGACTTACAATATATATATACTGTATATATATTGTATGTATATAAATACAATATTTACATACAGAAAAAATACATAAAATCTATTAAATGTTTTTATTTGATTTAGTTATTTATTTATTAATTCATTCATTTTCATGATTTTCAGGTGTTCAGTTTATTTTTATTTATTTATTATTATTTTTCTTGGCACGTTTTGACCAATCAACAGCCTGGAAAACATTCAACTAAACTAATCTATCAAAATGGCCTTTGAGGATTTGATTATAAATATATTTGATTCATTTCTCATAGGATTGATTAAAACACAGTTCAATCTAATTACAAATGAGCTGGTAGTAATTAACCCGGTATTACTGTCTTTCTATGCTTATTAGAGTATCATATTGTTAGATTAGCAGCTGCTAAAGTCAGACTCTGTTCTATCTGTATGAAGCACAGACTAGTTGTATATATAGATCGTTCCAAATCGGTCTCTAATAAGGTTCCTTAGAAGGCAGCTGCCTATGTAGGCAATAAATAGCAAGGGCTGCTCTTCAGGTTTTGGAGCAGATCCACTGACTCCAGTTTTGTTCCAGACATCTCTAGTAAGCTGAACACTCACGGCGTGAGTCCCAGCAGTCTGGCCCACGAGATCGTGAGGACGGTGAACCGGCAGAATCGAGAGGTTCTCCTCGCCCATCCCGTGCCGTGGGTCGCCCTCTACATCCGCTCGCTGCTGCCCAGCTTCTTCTTCGCTGTGGTGGCCGCCGGCGTGAAGGACGGAGCCATAGCCGAGCAGATGAAATAAAGAGAGACAGCTTTGAACTGCTACATGATCGAGGCGAAACACTACAAGTGTATTAAACAATAGATATCACGCTTCCCCAGTTGATTAATCCCAGTACAATTGCTTTCTATTAAAAGTTTTCTGGAACTGTATGTTTAAATATGCAAATGAGGCATTGTCTAAATGAAGTATGCACTCATTTGCATACATTTCCAGAACAGAAATCTGAAATTTGTTGACACATTATTGGTTTTCTCCAGAGGGGGTTTTGGATTTCTTTTTTTATCACTCCATACATCAGAAAATACTGTCAACAGACAGAAAACAAAGACATTTTCACCATGTTTATAGAAATAACATGTTGTATAAATCCGTGTGAATGATATATGAACAAGCCCCTCAGGAAAAGCCTCCCTTCAGTATATAGATAGGAATAAAACTGAACGTAAGAGAAAAAAACTATTTAATCAATTGAAATATACAGATGCAAATAGACAAAGCGCAATAAAATAAACTCTTAAATGTGCATTTTGGATGTTTTATTTCCACTAGTCTGAAAGAAGACATTATATGGAAGCAAAAAAAAAACTCGAAAAGGATTATTCTTCATCCATTTAACTTAAGAATCAGATTAACTAAATAGTACCATTTAAATGCTTGTTGTGTTTTCTGTCTTTTTTCTTCAATGCATCAAGAAGTATGTAGAGATCACACATAAAGCTGCTCAGTATCAGCACCTAGTGGCACCTAGTGATGAAACAGCAGCACTGTTGCACCTGAAGATGGCAGTAAGCACAAGCCAAACACACACTGATGACTGACACACACCAGGAAACAA
>NW_015513206.1:0-1255 GCF_001515645.1 Sinocyclocheilus grahami | reverse complement strand
TGTGTGTGTGTTTCTATGCACCAGCGCTGTGAGCAGACATTGTTAGAGATGAGTAATCTACAGCTGGGCTCATTAAATCCCGCAGCATTTTGAACGGCACAGGCTGTAATGCTGCAGGAACGCTGAAGGCAAACGCTGAAAGCGAGCGAGGTGAAGAGATGCCTGACGGCACACACGTCACTCACACAAACACGGATCCTAATGAATACAGTCTGTTATGTTGTTATGTTAATGCCAGCATGAGAAGGGTCCTTGACACCGAGTTAAAGTCCAGCTGGCCTCCGCGAGGCTTTATCCGACAGGTCACTCGCCCCCACAGGGATCTGACCCTGCTTTCATACTGACAGCTGAATGAATCATGCTCATTTACCAGCACCTCAAATATAAGCAGAACGTGGCTGAAAAGTGGCAAAAATGTATTTGTGGCACTTATGTGAACTGGATCTTGGGCTGTAGTCTGTAAAGCAGTGGTAGCTGTTTGAAGTCTGTACCGCTGAAGGAAAAAACATCTCTGTTGTGTTCACAGGCCTAGGATTCATAAGCATAATCCATGCATTTGAGGCATAATGTTGAATACCACAAGAATGCATTTGTCCCTCCTCTTAAAAAAAAAAAACTGTGTTCCAGAGAAACACTTTTTAAAATAAACATTAATATAGTTTACATTGTAACAAAGTATATGTGCATGACATAAACAATAGACATGGTAACTCTTTTTTTTGTGTAAATTATAATTTTACAACTTTGTTGGCATGATAATGCAACGCCATAAACTCAAAATTACATACAAATTTGGATTTAAACAACAATTTATTACATTTTGCTAATGATATCATAAAAATATATGTTAATGTAAGTAATGTTAATGGATACGACATTTGATTTAAAAAATGTATTAGTAAATGTTAGTAGTTTAAAATGAAACCTTATTACATAGTGCGTTTTAGTCAATATTTTATTAAAAAGCATTTCATTAAAAAACATTTTGAAAGCTGTAGCACTTTGCATTTTGTAGCAACACGGAATATTAATATTTTCTATCTATTATTGTTTAATTAAAGTTAAACTTCTCCAATAAAAAATGAGCCATTATAAAGAATCTTAATGCCTTTGCTTTGAAATGACCGATTTCAAACTGAGTCGTGGGATAAAACACCCGGTAAAAACCTTCTATTAAAAAAAAATAATAATAATTAAAACTTCAATAAAATAAAATAAAAATAAATAAATGCATTTTATTATATATAATTTAATA
>NW_015513205.1:7152-7467 GCF_001515645.1 Sinocyclocheilus grahami | reverse complement strand
CTTTTCATCAAACTTGCAAGGAACCTGGGGAAAGATGAGTATTTATGGTTATTTATTGTAATACTTGTTAAACGATAGCGTCCTCTTGTGGACGATAAACATTTCAAACAGTAGGCCTAGCATAATGTGCAGTAAGCGAGTGGCGTCTAGTTTAAAATGGTCACTTTTAAATAATTTGGTGCAAACGTAGCTCCAGAAAAGTAAAATAAATGTAAGACGATAAATAAATAAATACGAATAAATATGCATATTTATACACCTAACTAACTTGTTACTTCCTATATTAGTATGTGGGAAAATGTTTATATTGATGAT
>NW_015513205.1:0-2763 GCF_001515645.1 Sinocyclocheilus grahami | reverse complement strand
TTTTCAGCTAATTTTCATTTTTGGGTGAACTATTCCTTTAATGTTGTAGTTGCTGTTGTCGTGTTAGTTGAAAGAGGAAACCTTGTGCTCTCTGTGGTTTATGTGATTTCTTTGTTCATATACTTGACCCCGATTATGAGTCAGAGCTCTTCTCCCTTTTTGTTTTGCAGCAATTCAGTCATGCAGAAAAAGACTCAGCGAGGGGAAGTATGGGAGGAATTTCCTCGACTCGGCACAAATCTGCCCCTCTAAAGCCCTGCTGTGCAGTTTGTCCTACTTCAGGCCGTGTGGACAGAGCAGGTCCAGAATGCTGAAACCCGTGTTATTCTACAGATGTTTACAGGCTTGCTGGGAAGAGCACAGAGGCCCGGACATACCCGGAATATCTGTCCTCTCCAAGCGCTCTGTTTCAACACAGAGATTAAGGAAAGCAGGGCAGTAACAACATGCCGATTAAGTGCTCAACGATGTTTTAGAGTCAGAACGTCACGCATCGGTCCCTGTTTACTGGACGTTCTGCTTAACAGCACAGTGTTCAGTATCTAATACCACAAATCAAGAGCCCTTTCATTCCCTGTATGAGGGAATTCCTACAGTGCTTGACCCAGAAGATTATGACTTCCTTATGGATTTAGAGGGGTCATTCCCCAAAAAATTTTGATTTTTTTTTAGGCTTAAAAAATGTTTTAAAATTTTTAAAGGATAACTTCAATTATTCTTTATATAAATATTTAACTTTAACACCAAAAAACAAAAACAAACACTGATTCCCCCCCCAATAAAAATCACTCATCAATCTAAAATTAAATAAAAAAAAAAGCTCAGGAAACGTCAGATCATATGTTTTCAATAAATATCATTCACACAAACATCAAACAATGTAACAATAATGACACATTTAAATTAACGAAATAATAATTATTGTTATATTATTATTATTATTAGTAGTAGTAGTAGTAGTAGTAGTAGTAGTAGTAATAAATCAATAACTTTTTCTACATTCTGGGAAAATCAGCATGTGTAGATCTGAACAGACTCTTCTTATTTTGTTTAGGTTTTTATTTTTATTTCAATCAATCAATAAAAATAAAAATGTATAAAAGGTGCAAAACAAAATAGCTTAGCCTTTTAATTTAATTTAATAAATGGCAGTTACAAAATGATGCCTTTTAGAGTTTCTTGATTATATGAAATCTATATCATTATTTAAAAAATCAAGTAACAAACACAAAACAATCTCATGGCAATTTGTAACTATTTTACATTTTGGCAAAATTGTGGCTTATTCATATGAATTTGTACAATCTCATTTGTACGTTTACATACATCTGCTTATGCCCGGTGATGGTTAGGATTAGGCATAGGCCTTTTTTTTTTTGCAAGCGTTGATTCATAAGAAATTGCCACCTCATAAAATAGTTACATTTTCCTGTAATACTGGGTTGGTTTGTGACCATATTTTGAGAATGACCTAGACATTGTTACATTTATATTTAAGTTCTTATCAGACTATTTCATACTTACAAATTACTACACAAATCACCAAAAACCAGGAGAGACAGCATGAGAATGATGATGCTTGCTAAGATTACACAGTACAAATTATACTGATCCACTCGCTAGACCAACATAAACTAGCCCAGATCAGCACAAAAACTCATATCTGGTCAAAGCGGCATGTTTTTAGTAAGTGAACAAAAATGCTTAATGTGAGAGAAGTGGGCCGCGGTGACCAGAAGTGGTTGACCGGAGCTTTCTGTTTGATGAAAGAGTTAATTTAATGCCACCTACCGTTGTGTAAGACAGGAACAGTGTGCATTCACGGTTTCATTGCGCAAGCTGCTGTACTGGTCACGTTCTTGCTTCCTACCAGGAGCCATTACAATAAACAACACCCTAAAACAGACATAGCCTACCGGTCAGCATGGTTCATTTCCAGCCTGGAGACCTTTGAAGTTACAAACACACACACACTCAGAAATTTCTATGAACTGTCCTATAACCAGTTTTAAATTTAGTTTAGAAGGAAACTGGAAATAGACTAAAAAACAAGAAGAGAGGTCACCGTGGGAACGTAACCAGCAGAGACGTAAACAGAATTATGGGAAACAGAACTTTCTTCTCTCAATGGGTTTCTGGGTCCAGAAAACGGCTGTCCCTGATCCAGCGCAGTGTGTGTGTGTTTGTTCAGACTCATACATTGTTTCTCCACTTCCTCAGTTGTTCTTTTACTGCACTTCTGATGCTTTTGGTGGACGTGAATCTCTGCTGACGGCCCAGGCTGGTGAGCTGAACCCATTCCCACGACCTGCTGCCCTTCCTACTCACACACTCACACAGTTCACTAAAAGAGTGTCTGATTTTTTTTCTCCGAGGATGGTGTGTGCAAAAATAGACTCAGATGGGAACATTGAAAAGTCATGGATCTCAGGACTCAGGACAGAAATGAAGGATGCAATACTCTAATAAGCATAAATATATTCTATAAAGAATATACATTAACATTTATATTATAAATATATGATATACATATCATATTTATATTTATTAAAACATGATTTTCTCTCTCTGTGTTTATAAACATTTTTAATGATACTTTTATATATTGAATGAATATCAATAACCGTTTTTCTATGCCTGCCATCTGCATTTATTTTTCTCAGCTTTTAGGGCATCTTTCACCAAAGAAGTTGCAATTTACAATTTACAATTTTCAAAAAGACTTCTTTTTAAAAAAATAACATCTGCTATGAGTGAAATTTA
>NW_015513204.1:6903-7469 GCF_001515645.1 Sinocyclocheilus grahami | reverse complement strand
CCGAGCCCAGCTACAACAGAAAGATTGAGATGGCAGATAAAAAAAACATAAGAGGAAAACGTCTGCGGAACAAATAAAGGCTTTAACGAATTAACAAGTTGTAGGAATGAATAGCCTATATCCTTCCCCCGCAGTGTCCCGCAGCTCTGCAGCCTTCACCTAATTGTTTCAAATATGAAAGAATTATCTGGGGAAATGACTGTTACTACATTTCTATTGCATTCCATGTTGAAGAACTTTGTGTTGTTTCTATTTAAATGTACTTTTAAAGTTTAAATCACATTAAAATCTTAATTTGTACATTATGAATGAATGATGATGCATTTATATACCGTCACCGTCACTCACAGCCGCTCGCACGTGTTTTGCGCATGAGCCGCACGCAGCCCAAAATTAAACGACTTAATCGACCATGATAGCTTTAATCGATTGCATCTCTTATCGACAATTAATCGACCATCGATTAATCGTTGACATCCCTATTGCATACATACACAAAATGGATGATTTAATGTAATGCATGAGCAAAATATTTTTTTTAATTACCTTTCTCATAATTTAATGAT
>NW_015513204.1:2088-3213 GCF_001515645.1 Sinocyclocheilus grahami | reverse complement strand
TTTTTTTTAAAATTGCTTTATCAGATTTGGTGGTAAAATTCTTTTACTTATGTGATGGTCAACAACTGAGCAGTTATGTGGCTCTGAACTTTGTCTGGCGTGTGTAAGTGTGTGTTGACCTTTTCGCTGCATCAACACTTCTTTGCTGTTTTCGGAGTTGACCTTGTTTCCCCTTAATCTCACGACTAGGATTAGACACAATTTCCTCAACAAAATCCTGACACGAGTCTGAATGGCTCACTAACCTAGAGGATGCTTTTGTCCTACAGGACGATTTCTGGTGTTTATCTGATGGACTGTATGGAGTGGACTGATCACTAGAAGATGTTACACTCGATGTTGCCCTAGGGAAAAATTTAGATTGCGTCGTAGACACTGTATTTGAACATGCAAAATGACTAAAAGAAGTTCCCTCATCAGATCGAGATTTAGAGATGTTAGACTGCTTTTTGAGAAACGCACGTTCTGCATTAGACTTTTTGGAAGGTTTTAAATCATTCTCCTGCATTGTAACTTTACGTCTTTTCTCTGATCCATCAGTTCTACCTAATTGTGTATCAAGGGTTTCGACAGAACGTGAACCGCCTTTGCTCACTGGTGCAGATGCGCGACGTGTTTTAATAAACGTGTTACTGCGCAGCGGCGCTGACACTTTCAGGCTATTTCCCTGTGATTCGTTAACTTTGGGCTGTCGTGATTGGATAGCAAATGGTCCCAACCCTCCACTAGAGTCATCTAACGAGCGAGACGAACCTGACCCGTAACTACGAACGAAAGTAGTGTCGCGCACAAGACTGACAGATGCTAGACTCTGCGTGGACGTAGAGGACTCGGGTTCATTTGAGGCAGAAAAAGACGAGCATGAGGAAGAAGAGGAGGGCGCTCTTACGGGGCTGCAGTGAAGGCTGCGTGAGAGCGCCCTCATGTGGCTGCTCGTGTTCTGCGGGCCGGCAGGCACTAGCAGCGGACTGGAGCGTGGACTGCTTCTCATGGGGCTCCGCGGGGCTGGGCCTGATTTGGACAGATGCTTGGTCCGGGAGTGGTGCGGGCTGCCACCGTTACTGAGAGGGGACAGAGGGGCCTCCAGGTCCTCCAGCCGCTGGGTCAGTGCCAGCTTCTGCTGAA
>NW_015513204.1:0-1963 GCF_001515645.1 Sinocyclocheilus grahami | reverse complement strand
GAATGTGTAGAATAGTCTTTGTTGTCCTCATGAGAGCGCTACACAACAGACTGAAAGCCTTTGATGTTCAAACAATAAAATGCTTCACTTCTGAATGTTTGAGTAAAAACACAAACCATTACACAGTTGACATTGATAACTAGTATTACTTGCAAAGGAAATCATCATTATTACTTTTGCTTATACTTTGGGTTAGTGATTAATATGAAACTTTGGCCTGTAACTTGTTAGGCAGGGTTTGTGATACAGACATGCTAGACCAACTGTATTTTATCTTTAAAATACAGTTATGTCTTTTTTGTTCTTTCTTTTTAGTCTGGTGGTGGGAAAAAGGGAAAAAAACTTAAACAATCCCTTTCACATCAAAATGATCAAAACACTACACACTGTAGCAGTGGGCTTCTTTGACTTTGGCCAGCAACCAACTACCAATTAACTAGTGGTCTTTTTAAAATGGCTGATATATATACACAATCCCATTTAAACAGGGTTCGCACAGAAACTGCTAATTGAAATTCCAGGACTTTAAGCACTACTTTTTTTGGTTTTCAAGGACTAAAAATCAGAGATCACAATATTGTTATCTTTCAAATACTAATAAAACGAATAAAACAAAATGGAACAAATAATGTGCAATGACTGTGGCAACTTTAACATTTGAAAGGATACTATGGCAAAGTTATCAATTTCCTTATTCAAAGTGATTTTTTTTCATGAATACATGATTAACCTGAAGAGTAAAAGCTTCATCATACACTTGGAAAATTATGAGCTATATCATGTTCATGGACACTAGGGGTGTGACAACACATTTAGCTCACGAGATGAGACACAATACAGATACTTGGTTCACTAGAACGAGACGATATTTTAAAACCATTTTTAAGACATTTTTAATGACAAAATATTTGTCTTTTAAATCACAAAAAAACTAAACGCTGAACTCCCAAAAACAATGTAGTTGTATTTTGAAATATTTTAACTAATCTAGAGCCCTAACTAACAATTATTTTGGTAGTCAAGTAATCTACTGATTAGTTTGACAATTGAGTAATCTGATATTTTTTCAGTAATAAAAAAAGACCTAAGTGAAAAACAGCCTTTAGTATGACTATGAGACAATAATAATTTGTTCGAATAAAGTAGCAAAGTCAAGTAATCACATGGTTTTATTGAACAACACTTAAAATACATAAAGTAATATGCCTACGTAATATGAACATAACCAACTTAAGTACATTATGTATTATAACAAATACCGCTTTTCACCTAAAGGAGTAATATCGCAAGATCTCGTGCACTCCCAAAAGCCGGGTGAAATGACTGTATTTAACACGGGTTGCATTGTTAATTTTGCAAAAAATCAGGGTTTCTGCAGGATTTTAAGCTCAAATTTAAGATCTTAAGACCTGCACAAATAAAATGAATACCATATGAGCGGGGTAGGGCAATGTCTATAGTACCATATTAAACTGTAAAATTACTGTAAAAAGCGTAATTTACAGTTCAGATACAAGTTTTCACAAAAACAAAGTTTTATAAAATGATAAACTTCACATTTCAGCCTTTAACCCATTTTTAAGAAAACAGATGAGTCAAAAGTATTAATTATTGTATTAATTTAAACAATTATTATCAATAAATTATATCAATTAAATAACAAATTAGGGGTGTGCGATATTGACAAAAAATTATATCTCGATAAGTTTCTGGGATTTTATCGATAATGGTAATTAGACAATATTTTGCTGAATGTGTTATTGTGCTGATATCTTATCTCTAATTGTGCTGACTCCTGAATTTTTTGATATTCTTCATATTCTGTGTGGTCAGTTCACAGCAGTGATAGAAATGTATTATTTCCAACAAGTTTTATGGCCATTTTTATCTTTAAGCCATTTTTTCTAAAAGTGTGCACTATCTTTTGAGTCAAATTCTTGCATTTGGGCTGTTACCAAGCAAA
>NW_015513203.1:6979-7469 GCF_001515645.1 Sinocyclocheilus grahami | reverse complement strand
TAATATTGTGAAATATTATTAGAATTTTAAATAACTGTTTTCTATGTGAATATTTTTTTATTTTGTTTATTTATTTAATAACAGTATTTATTATTAATAGAAAACTTTTACAGTAAATTTTGATCATTTTAATGCATCGTTGCTGATTTCTCTCTCTGAACCCAAACCTTTAAACAGTATTGTAGTTTATGTAAAAATGATAAATAACAATATGGTACAATACAACAGTACGATATACATTATAAATAAATAATATTACTATTATAATTTATAAGATTAATATATTATAATTATAAATAAATAAATATATAAAATCTAACTAAATATAAAATAAACATCAGATGATAGACAGATAGACAGATGTATAGATAGATACAAGAAACAGGCCTTCATTTCAAAGAAACATTTTTTTTTTGCAAAACATTTGTGTTCTTATGAGAAACTGTTCACTTACAAAACATTTGCATTTGTTTGCAAAATGTTTACATTC
>NW_015513203.1:3832-5733 GCF_001515645.1 Sinocyclocheilus grahami | reverse complement strand
ACTTTTTCACTGGAGGAAGCGTTATTATGGATTATGGACTATTATTATGGTATTTTAGTTAAAAACGTCTTAATGCTGGATTTGTCTCAGCTTTTGTCTTCTCCAGATGTTAACTGATGGACTGGAGTGCTGTGGATTATTGTGATGTTTTTATCAGCTGTTTGGACTCTCGTTCTGACGGCACCCATTCACTGCAGAGCATCCATTGCTGAGACACTGATGCAGTGCTACATTTCTACAAACCTGATGAAGAAACAAACTCATCCTAATCTCTGATGACCTGAGGGTGAGGATATTTTCAGCAAAAATTGTAATTTTGGGGCGAACCGTTCCTGTGATGTAAGATAGATGCAAAAAATGTAAAATAATTCAAAAGATTTAATGCGTGTGTTAAAGTTAGTTCATTGTTGTATTTCCTCAGAGAGGAAGATCACTCCAGATGAAGACCTCATCATTCTCATTGATGGTCTGAATGAGGCTGAGTTCCACAAACCAGACTACGGTGACACCATTGTGTCTTTCCTCTGTAAGACCATCAGCAAGTTCCCAGCCTGGCTCAAGCTGCTGGTGACAGTCAGGACCTCCCTGCAGGTAAACACACGCACACACTCTCACTACACTATTATATGCCTCAGTCTCGCATAACCACTGCTCTGATTTGTACCATATAGAATCATTGCATATTTCCAATATTTGCTCTCTGGAATTGATTCTCAATTATATCGTGGCATATATTTCTAACTGTATATTAATATAATGTCTCACACATATATACAGTATTCAGTTTAATCAAAATCTGAATAATTAGATTCCATAAATTATGGGAAATAAAATATATATTTAGCTTACAAATATAATAAATAAAAAATACAGGACTATTTAAAAGTTTGGGAGTCTGGGAGCTCACTTAGAACAAAAATACAGTAAAAGCAGTAAAAATTGTGAAATATTATTACAATGTAAAACAGCTGTGTTCTATGTGAATCTCTGTTAAACTGTAATGTATTTCTGTGATGCGCAGCTGTATTTTCAGCATCATTACTGCAGTCTTCAGTGTCACATGATCTTCAGAAATCAGTATAATATGCTGATCTGCTGCTCGAGAAACATTTCTGATTATTATCAATGTTGAAAACAGTGATACATTTTATTTTTCAGGATCCACAGATCAATAAAAAAATAAAAAGAACAGCATTTATTTGAAATAGAAATATTTTGTAACATTACAGATGTCTTTACTGTTACTTTTGATCAATTTAATGCGTCCTTGCTGAATAAAAGTATCAGTTTCTTACTGATTCCAAATTTTTAACAGATGTTAGAAATAAAATAAGTAGAAATTTGTTTCCGTGACATTTTTGGCCCAGACCCCTGGTATGCTGACATAGGAAACTTGATCATTTGAAGATTTTACAGTTATAAATCAGTTTTTTTTATTTGCTTGTCAGTAAACTTCTTTTGTTTTGTTTGTCAGAATATTCAATTACTACATAAATGGATGAATTTTAAATAGTTTTAATGCATTTGTCTTTCAATAACCATGTTGCGCTACTGAGATAACATGGCTTCAACATAAAAAAAACTGGTTTCACTTTATTTTGATGGTCTTTTTAACACATACTGTTGACTTCTCATTAGAGTGTTAGTAGAGTATTAGTAGACTGCTAGGGTTAGAGTTAGAATAAGTTGACATGTACTTGCAAAGTTACTTATAGTCAGTAGAATATCTGCTGGCACACCATCACAATAAAGAGTTAGCAGATATTAATCAGACGGTCTACTAATACTCTAACGAGAGTTTGTTGACATGCAGGTGAAAAGTTACTTATTGTCAACAAAATGCTCAAAAGGGACCATCACAATAAAGTGTTGACAAAAAAACACTTTATTTTGATAGTCCA
>NW_015513203.1:1611-3650 GCF_001515645.1 Sinocyclocheilus grahami | reverse complement strand
TATAGTTAGTAGAATGTCTAAAGTGGACTATCAAAATAAAGTGTACCCAAAGATTATTTTATTGCACTTTTCTTTCTGTACTAAACATGTCATAAAGCAATGAGCTCTCCTTCCTTCTTTGCAGGAAATCACCAAACCTCTGCCCTTCCACCAAATCTCTCTGGATGCTCTGGAGGAGAACGACAGCATCGACCACGACCTGCAGAGCTACATCCTTCAGCGCATCCACAGCAGCGCAGAGATCCAGAACAACATCTCCCTCAACGGCAAGATGGACAACACCAGCTTCGGCAAGCTCAGCTCCCACCTCAAGGCCCTCAGCCAGGGCTCCTTGCTCTACCTGAAGCTCACCTTTGACCTGATCGAGCGCGGCTATCTGGTGCTCAAGAGCTCCAACTACAAGGTGGTGCCGGTCAGTCTAGCCGAGGTCTACCTCCTGCAGTGTAACATGCGCTTCCCCACGCAGTCGTCCTTCGACAGAGCCCTGCCGCTGCTCAACGTGGCTCTGGCTTCGCTGCATCCGCTCACCGATGAGCAGATCTACCAGGCCATCAACAGCGGCTCGGTGAAGGGAACGCTGGAGTGGGACGACTTCCAGCAGAGGATGGAGAACCTGTCGGTGTTCCTGGTCAGGAGACGGGATGGGACTCGCATGTTTGTGCACCCGTCCTTCAGAGAGTGGCTCATATGGAGAGAAGAGGGAGAGAAGACCAAGTTCCTCTGCGATCTCAGGTCTGACAGAAAGCACTGGAACACCAGCAAAAACGGGCTTTGTGTAGAGAAACAGAACAAACCAACAAACTCTTCTGTTTACGACAGCCTAAAACGGTTTGATGGTCATTTTTGGGGACCTAGAGTAACTAAACCATCTAAAAACCAGCAAACCAGCATTTTTAAAGTCAAATATGTGTCCCTGGAGCACAAAAGCAGTGTTGAGTCGCTGGGGGATATTTGTAGCAATAGCCAACAATACATTGTATGGGTCACAATTATACATTCTTTGTAAGGATATTAAGTAAATATCCATGAATGTATTTTGTACATTTCCTACCGTAAGTATATAAAAACTGAATGTTTGATTAGTAATATGCATTGCTAAGAACTTCATTTGAACAACTTTAAAGATGATTTTCTCAATATTTAGATTTTTTTGCACCCTCAGATTCCAGATTTTCAAATATTGTCCTCTCCTAACAAACCATACATCAATGGAAAGATTATTTATTGTATAAATCTCTATTTCTCCTTATGACTGGTTTTGTGCTCCAGGGTAACATTTAATACCTGCACTAATAAATCACTGTATGAAAAAATATTTTTATTGAATTAAACAGACACACATTCAGCTGTAAAACAGGATAACTGCAAGTTTAAATACTCAAGACATGTTTTATTTAATATGTACATTTGTATGTATAAAAATTGGTTTATGCACTAACATGTCAATAAATATGAAATAGAGTTCGATCGAAATTGATAAAATAATAAAGTGCTTAGAGAGAAATATATTGTGCTGAAATGTGCCTGAACTAATGAAATCTATATACTGAATAAATATCAATAAAAAATCATTTCTTAAAATAAAACATATTTAAAAAATCTTAAACTTATTTTGGTAACACTTTACATAGAGCCTTTACATATAATGCATTATAAAATTAGTTTTAAAGCATTAATTATGCCTTGTAATGCACATTATAATGAATTGTACAGTCTCATGAATCATTTTAACCAGTTAATACATAATAACACTTATCAATTCACTGTTACACTATGCATTTTAAATATGGTTATAATTATTTACAACAAGATATAATGTATTACAACGCACATTATGAAAAATTATAATGCATTATACCCTGTAATAACCCTTTATAATGCATTATACAAAAAGGCTTTGAGCAAAGTGCTACTCATATTTTATTTCAGCTAGTCATCAACATTTCTCATTTTCATCTAGTTTAAGTTACTAAAATAACTAAAATAAAAAAATTAAAATATTTAGACCTGTTAGAAAATGACAAAAACAACAAAATTAC
>NW_015513203.1:0-814 GCF_001515645.1 Sinocyclocheilus grahami | reverse complement strand
TTCTTGTCAAAGCAACTGAAATAACAATTACTGTCGTTGAGGTAAGTATTAACAAATAAAATAGAATGTGTAAAAAGTCCCCACCTTCATAATCAATTTTATGTTTATTTACAAATGCCAAAAAGTTCATTGTTATTGAAACCTTAAAGGATACGCGTGTAGACAACATTGTCTTTGTTTGTAAAACAAAAGATATCCAGGAATCAGATACAAGCAGTTAAACATATACTCTAGGCCTCAAAACTAGACACACAAACCTCAAGAAACTCGGTGGCATTCTTCATCTGTGTCCCTGCAGCACAAAAGCAGTGTTGAGTCGCTGGGGGATATTTGTAGCAATAGCCAACAATACATTGTATGGGTCACAATTATACATTTCTCTTTTATGCCAAAAATCATTAGGATATTAAGTAAAGATCATGTTCCATGAAGATATTTTGTAAGTTTCCTACCGTAAATATATCAAAACTTAATGTGTGATTAGTAATATACATTGCTAAGAACTTCATTTGAACAACTTTAAAGATGATTTTCTCAATACTTAGATTTTTTTGCACCCTCAGATTCCAGATTTTCAAATAGTTTTATCTCAGACAAATATTGTGCTATCCTAACAAACCATACATCAATGGACAGCTTATTTATTCAAAATTGACCCTTAAGACTGGTTTTGTGCTCCAGGGACACATATGTTATAAAGATGAGCTCTTTACATCACAGTACAACACATATAATGACAACAACAACAAAAGAGTTTAAATGAAGTCAGTTCAACAATATGAAATTCTGTGTTCAGACATATGTGTTTGACTAG
>NW_015513202.1:7166-7470 GCF_001515645.1 Sinocyclocheilus grahami | reverse complement strand
ATTTTTTATTCCCTTTGTGGCAGTGATGTAAAAACAAATGTGTGGTCTGTCTCTGTCAGTTGCTTCCTCATTTTCCATTGTATTTTGTGACCTTTCCATGTGAGAGATAAAGAGAAAAGGAGAATAAAGAAGTGTCAGAGCCTAGCAGAATAGCACAAAAAACAAACAGTTTTAGCTCAAAGAATAAAATATCTGCAGCTTAGAAGAACTAAGTCGATAGGGGAGGGGGGATAAGCCATGTAAATATTCTTCTGTTTACCTGTCTGCATGTCACAAATTAATCACACACACACACACACACACA
>NW_015513202.1:4669-5403 GCF_001515645.1 Sinocyclocheilus grahami | reverse complement strand
GAGTCGAGCGCAGAATACCACGCAGATGATACCACACTCCCCCTCCAGAGCGTTTTCTCAGCCTGGGTAGTAAGGTTGGGCAGCCTCCCCTGATTTCACGGTATCTTCCAAGAAGGAAGTGATCAGCCCCTGCTCAGAGTGTAGCTGTCTGTGTATAGTTGTGCTCCTGCTCAAACTTACTTTGCTCTGGAATATTGTGGTCTGAGGGCTGCTGTATTCCAGCCTGGCTTCTATGACTAGGTTGAGTTCCTCTTGTCACGAGCCCTCTCAAGTAGGCGCTGAGTCCCTCCATGCTTTGAGCTGTTTCCCTTGTATTAGGGTCTCAAGTAAATGACTCATTGCTTTTAGAAACATAGCTGTTTGAGGACAGTTATGTTTCCAGCTTGGCCAGATGGGATGTCCCTCCTTTTTGTATAGTTTGATTGGGTTCCCCCTTCTTCCCAAGTTCGCCCTTAAGTACCCTTCTATTATGCTTGGCTACCTCCCCTGACTTCAGGGTACAAACAGGCAGTTTCCCTAACTTCTTATGCTTTGGGCTGTCTCCCCTGTATTAAGGTTTCAAGTTGATGGCCCATTGCTTTTAGAAACAGCTGTTTGAGGACAGCTGTGTTTCCAGCTTGGCTGGTTGGGATGTCCCTCCTTTTTATTAGTTTGGTTGGCTTTCCCCATCCCCCCCACCCAAGTGATTTTATACCCAGTGTGTCATTGGTGGTGCTGAATAGGTACATGTTCAT
>NW_015513202.1:0-703 GCF_001515645.1 Sinocyclocheilus grahami | reverse complement strand
AAACCCTAAAAAAGAGGTTTGTCTTTGCAGGCATCAGATATTAACATTGACGCTGGATTAAGGTTTCATTTCATCGTCTTCGTCCATTATTTGGCCCAGTCGGCAATCTGGCAGATTGACGGGAACTTTTAATTAAACCGCAGTAATTATGGTGGAAATCTCTCATGGAAAAGAAAGACTCCAAATTCATTTCATCTGACTAATTATCAGCCACATCCCGATGTCTGCGCTGCAGAAGCTCGAAGCGGCCATCTGAGACGCCAACGGTGCGATTGGGCAAGAGAGGTCAGACAATAAAAGGCCCGAAGTTCTTTGTGCAACAAAAGTCGTCAGTTCGCTGTCTTCATTAGATCTTTCGTTTCTAGCTAACACAATGAATGTAATCATCTCTTCCTGCTGTGTGGAAATGAATATCGTAAGTTGCTTTGAATTTGGCCGAGGAACAATCACACAGAGGAGATAGTGCTGTTGATTTTGCAGCCGGGCTGAGCGAGTCAGTGAATCAGAATGTTTGCTGACTCCACTGAGAAAAGGACCCCCCCCGTCTTGCTCTCTCTTCCTGGGTTTAGGGCGAAAAGTAATATAGGAATCGCTTTAGGCGGAAAAGAGCATTGCTATTTAGGCTTAGAGGCTCAATCAGTCTGGCTGGAATGATGGCGATGGTGAGTTACCATTAGGCTGACCTGATTAGGGCCGACTTAGG
>NW_015513201.1:6989-7471 GCF_001515645.1 Sinocyclocheilus grahami | reverse complement strand
AAAAAAAAAGTAAATATTAAGATGCAAGTAACCTTATAATTGAGGGCTTAAAAAAAAAAAACTTTCCATCAGTGTTATTTTAGTATTACTGAGATACTATTAAAAGTTTTTATTAATAATTTGAATTCGTTTTTTATTTTGCATTTTAATTTTAACTCTGGTTAAAATTGTATTTAATTTTATTGTGTGGTTTTGTTATTTTTAGTGGTAGTTTTTAGTTGCATAAATATGTGTATATAGTTTATATTCATTTTTATTTCAGTTTTAGTTTAAGTTATTTTAGTATTATTGCTAAACTAAATACAAATGATAAATGTTGCCTTGGCAACTAGCTGAAAAAAGTAATTTAAATGTTATTTTAGTAAAACTTCAAGTAGATTTTTAGGGTTTTAGTTAACTGTAATAACCCTGCTTTCCATATCTTTTTGTTGCTGACATGAGAGCCTTTCCATCAAATTAGACTATGGCGCTAATTTATTCAA
>NW_015513201.1:4692-5415 GCF_001515645.1 Sinocyclocheilus grahami | reverse complement strand
TTTTTTTTTCAGCTCAGCTTCTCACTTAAATTATTATGCTTATTAGGAAAATTGACAATTTTGCATAAAATTGTAGACTTTTTTCAGACTTCAGATCCAACCAAGTCCTCTTGGTATACCGCCCTCTCTTTCTCTCAAACACACACACAGTGATGACAGACAGCGTCTGAGAGGAGGGGAAAACCCTTAAGAATCAAAGCAGGACATCCAGGAGACAAGTATGCATCTGTGTCTCTCTGTGTGTGTGTGTGTGAGAGAGAGAGACACAAGGGTGGTTGGGGACTACCGTGTGGAAAGATATCTGCAAGTGAAGAAATACTGTCTTCCATCTCTCTTTCTTTTTCAGTGTTCTTTATCTTTCATTAATAGTCCTTTGTAGTCCTAATAATTCTCTCACTGCATTCGGTTTAGTTATCATGCACCTTTATTATAGCATCTGATGGAGCCTGTTCACACTGAGGGGTGTCTCGGTGTCCAACAGGAAGGGTTTTTTGTACCGTTGACAGATGAGGCTGTACCTCTGATCATCGGCCGAGACACTTTCTCTCCCCCGACCCCTCCACTGAGTCCAGAAGCTGCGGCCGGGAGCTGATGATTGAGCAGCATTAGAGAGCGAGGGATAAGGTGACCACTTAAAACGCAGTTGTGTGTGTCTCCTTCTGCGTATATCTGTGTTGGTGAGAATTTGTGTGTGTGCTTCTAGATTCCACAGAAACACTATAT
>NW_015513201.1:0-1027 GCF_001515645.1 Sinocyclocheilus grahami | reverse complement strand
GTTGCACCCCAAGAAAGGTGGATAAACTCGGATGAAAGACATGCCAGCGCATGCATGCAACTTGTAAAACTGTTTGGAATAGTTGTCAGCTTCTTGTCCTTCTCTGGGAAGCTGGAGAGAATGACAGCACGATAGATCTCCTCTCTTCATAAAGCCCATGTTAGAGTAATGTCATATTCTTATTCCATTCCTAGATATCCAATGAGCGCGTAAAGGGATCATCTTGCGTGTTACACAACTTTTTGGAGGCGCTCCATCAAGAAGAAACCATCACTGGAACAACAAGCACAGGCGCACGTGGATTCTTTGCTTTCTTTTTGGCTTTGCTCAACGCTGGAGATGTTCGGGCACGATATCTGCCTCGTGTCCGCGTTGCTGGCGGCTGCCGGTGCTGTCTTACCGGCTCTGCTGTTGCTTGTGGTTTCGCGGCTGCTGTGGGAGTTCAGGTGGAGCATCACCCGGGATCGGACGTGTAAACTCCCACTCCCGCAGGGCTCCATGGGCTGGCCGCTGGTCGGAGAAACTTTTCACTGGCTTTTCCAGGTAAGACTTGAGCATAAATGCAATTCTACTCTGTTTCTCTCAATTCTTTTTGCTCTCATTTATGATTTATCGATCATGGATTTCATAGGCTAGTATGTTCCCTCGATTAGAAAAGTAACATTTTGAGTTCTAATATATAAGCATGCATTATATTGTCATTTTGTATTATTAATATGCTTTAGAAGCAAAAATGAATGAATGAATGAACTAAATTATTATTTAGTTATTGAACAAGGTAAATATAGGCCTAAGTCCAATACTGTTAAAATTTGTTCTCGAATTATTTCGGCGGGGTCATCGTTGCAAAAACAACAAAAAAAGTAATTTTATTTATTCGTTCGTTTTACGAAAAACTTAAATGCGCTGGGGGCGCCAAAAACACTTAACTATCAACAATGCGTTTTAAACAAAATACTAACGTTTTCTGATATATATTGTGAAGATATACACTCTAAAAAATGCTGGGTTAAATACAACCCAGTGC
>NW_015513200.1:6766-7472 GCF_001515645.1 Sinocyclocheilus grahami | reverse complement strand
TAATGTAAGTGCATTAACTGCCGAATTCCAGAATGTTAAAATGTGCATGAATATAATGACTTAATCCACCTCAGATATTCCTTGTTCAACCGTATTTCGGTCTACTCTCTGCTTAAATCAAATGCCAATCAAACAGTGAGTAGTAAAAGAGATGAAGCACTTTTCGTCCATGCATTCCTTTAGAAATGGGAAAACAAATCGCGCCCGTTCCATTGTGAGATGCAGTACTCCACGCACGCGCGCTCTGTTGTGTATTAAATGTAAAGTCAAGTCATGGGTGTTGCATGCATAAGATTAATACATGCTGCAGCAATATTAAAATTAGTATGGTATTCCAAACATAGACCTTATTATGTAGTGAACCATACAAGCCCTGATTAAATGTCAATGCAAACAAATAAGGATTTTAGCTTGTGCTTTGCTGCCCCCTGGAGGTCAAACATCGTTCCAATTGTTGACCGTGTTGTTTCTTAGGGGGAAAAGGTATTTTTGTATTAGTTTCTACTTCATACTGCCAGATGAAAACTTAATATTCTTAGTATGACAAGAAGATGTAATAGGCCTTAGTCAGGCTAGACGCCATATTGAATATAACGCGGATGAAAAGGCTGTGAGGGATAACCTCGTTAGTCTTTAGATTGGCACGCACTGCATTAACGGTCCTAGATCAGGGGTGCCCAAACTCGGTCCTGGAGGGCCGGTGTCC
>NW_015513200.1:4720-5604 GCF_001515645.1 Sinocyclocheilus grahami | reverse complement strand
ACAAATCCAGCATTACACTTTAAGATTGAATTGATAATACAGGATGGTTTTAACCAGATTGTCGGTGCATCTGTTGACAGAAATTAGACATCTGAGTGTTGAGACAACCATTTTGTTTTTGTATGTATTAATTGTTTTTCTGGTGTCGCTCGCAATTAACAGACCCACTTATACTAATGGCAGATCTAATTGTGGACCATTTTGTGCAGTAACTCAAGAATCAGTGCTGTGTTTTGCTACCACGTGTTGCATTTGTATTGTAGCATCTGTCAAATTGTTGAACATCTGAAATTTAAATGTCAAACCAATAAGTGAAAACAAAACCACACACACAAAAAAACTTTTTTCCAAGCTTAGTAACCAATATAGCCTACAGCAATTCTGATTCCATTTTCCTAGAGACAAAACTACAGCCGCATCTGATATCATATTCCTACTAAAATATTTCCAAGTCTAATAGGTGATCACAAGGAAACTCTATCAATGACACACATATAAGAGATATCTCAGTTCACAGTGTTTCTGATGGAACAGTACCGGCCAACACCTAATGTGCAGCGCATCACTGATACCAATATTTTCCAGATTTTATCTTCAAGTTCATTATTGCTAAAGTAAATCTACTAAACATACATAAAAGCACCAATTACTTCATTAAATCGAAACCTAAATTAAGTAAACCATTTATGAAAATGAGTTTACCAGGTTGGAGCACAAAATTCTCAGTGGTGCTTAATTCTAAGCAGCTCTCTTTTTAATTAAAGCCGTTCCTCAAAGTACATTTAATAGACCGTGGATAATCCACGGCCCTTTATATGTACCATGTTTCTACTCTGCATTAAGTTCTTCTTTTTTTAAACTATGTTTATATAATATAATATAAT
>NW_015513200.1:0-1529 GCF_001515645.1 Sinocyclocheilus grahami | reverse complement strand
GTTAGGCTGGTCTGAACCCGTGAGGCACTTCTAGATCTAGTCCTCCTCTTTTGTTCTGTCACAGAAATTTCACCAGGCATCTCAGCAGTCATTGGCTGGGAGGTGAGACGGTAGCTAAATATGTCTGGGGAAGAAAACCGGTGGAGTCCATGCCCTTGTTGGCGACCTAAGGCGTTCCAGGCAACCTCTGGATTGGCCGCATACTTTTCAGCCCTTCGGTATGGGTACTCCATTGCTATTGTATGATATCTGGGTTTGTCCATAGACTCAGTGTCAAAGCTACGGCAGTGCCTCTTTTTGCTTTTGCTTTTTCGAGTGTTCTCCAGTTTGCTGATGGATGGGGAATCACATTGTTTTGAGGGATGACAGGCTTTGGAGTGGTTCGAGAGGGAATTCACTTTAACATCTTGATACACTGTTGATACTAGTATATCAGGTGGATGTGTGCGTGTCATCTTAATGAGACTCTTCTAATTTTCCCCATTAAATTTGTTTAGGTTAAGGTTCCCTGCAAGAGATGAAGAAAACAACACAAGATAAGTGTTGCATTGTACAAGTTGCATTCAAAACACCTGAAGAATAGGATCTATAATACTAAGTGTGAATGCTTACAGTGTTCTTAGGAACTGGCTGATTAAACATTAAAACACAACATTACTTGTAAATAGCCTGAATTTAATATTGTAAACAATAACGGCACAATATTCAGTATTCTACAGCCCCACATTTTTTATCATTATTTGATAAGCATTGCATATATAAGGTTACCTTGGTAAGTAACTCATCATGCCAAGATTCAGTGCAAATGTATGTAGCAAATAAACCCAACTCTGATTCTGTAATGCTTCAACTGCATTGTGTTGTTCAGCAAAATATGTTGGCAGGATGTATGCAAGTAATTTGGAGGTGACTGCCAGAGGATGATGTTTCCCCTGGCAACAACATCATCTCATAACCATCATAGTACATACAGTGTGAGGGCTCAACATAATTGCACTGCATCACTAATACAAAAATCTTTCTTTTCACCTTTGAAATGTCTTGGAATGGTAAATCGATTAAGAACGCTTACGTAATTCTAAACATTTTTATCTCTTATGCTTAGCTTCAAATTACACTTTCATCAGTTCAAATCTGCAGGTTGAAGGCAGGACAGAAATAGTGTCTTGAGTCTAAATTAGGCTCTCTGAAGGTTTTTCGACATCTTGTCATTCTCATAAACTTTATGCAAAACAGGTGCAATCATTTGTCATGAAGAACCGTAT
This sequence comes from Sinocyclocheilus grahami, assembly GCF_001515645.1. Lineage (NCBI taxonomy): Eukaryota > Metazoa > Chordata > Actinopteri > Cypriniformes > Cyprinidae > Sinocyclocheilus > Sinocyclocheilus grahami. The sequence goes on along the minus strand of NW_015513200.1, from coordinate 264 downwards.
TGTACAAAGAGAACAACTGAAATAATGCATGTAGTCATTAAAGATATAATCAAAGCAATGCTTTCAATGGTATATATGCACTACTAGCTTTTTTGAATTCACATTTAGTTCCAGCTCGTGAACTTTTTTTCTTCTAAAAAGTAGATTAAATGGTTTTCAAGACCTCCTACACATTCCCTACAGCTAAGTTTATCAGACTGAGGAAATCACATCTTGTTTCTATGACAGACATTATTGTAAAGAAGGAACTGACACTTCTACAAA
>NW_015513199.1:7021-7472 GCF_001515645.1 Sinocyclocheilus grahami | reverse complement strand
TGATATGTTGCCATACGGCAACAGCATACAATAGTGGATCTATCTGAGAATAAATGTAAGCTTACTTATAATCAATATTTTTCCTCAGAAATGTTGTTTATGTTGATTCAATTGGTGCTATTATAAGCTTTAACACAGTACTTACTTATAATTGACACCTTATACATACTTTCCAACAACTTGTGCTTTTATTTATTCCATTCTTTTTTTGCTGAATAATGATTTATATTTGTTTTAATTTCATTACATTTTTCATGAATGTTATTTAAACTGCAAATTTATACAGTTAAAACAAATATGATACTGTATATAATGTATCATAAAACATTGACATAAATCCAAAAACATTGCAGTTCATGAAAATTCAATCTCTTGAGAGGAAGACTATGGACATCAACACCCCCCCCAATAATCCTTGAAAGATCACCTTTTTTATGTATGAAACTTCACA
>NW_015513199.1:0-6441 GCF_001515645.1 Sinocyclocheilus grahami | reverse complement strand
GGTGGCCTAGAGTGAGCAGAGGCTGGGGGATAAAGTGAGGAATGGCCGGAGGGCTAGAGTGAGCAGAGGCAGCAGATTCGACGAAGGAGTGTCCGGCGGGCTTGCGGCAAACAACCTTGTAAGATTCAACCAACAAATGCATTGACCAATGTTATTATGGGAAATCCCTTACCAATTGAAAGAATACTACGACAAATATATTTTCCTCAGCAAACATTCAAACTGTTTTAATATGAATATGAGATAGGTCTGAAGAATGAATGCTGTATCAGATGCAGGTAATCACACTTGGGCTGCTCTTTTAAACTGTCAAATTGAGATTAGAATCTGTGGTGGAATGAAGTAGTTCTGCACACAAAAGGGTTTTTAAGACACTCCGTGGTTGTCTCATTATTTACATAATTGCCGTTGAACTGTTGTATAAATGCAATTTCACACTCGTAGCCGTGCAATATGACTCTGTATCAGCCGTGCTACATGGCTACATATGTGATATTGCTCATGTTATGTTATGTTATGTTTAGCCATGTCTTGAATCCCCACTTTAAGTGGTTAAGTTGGGAAACAATAACAGTCATTGGATTCAGGAAACAATAATCATTGAAGTATGTTGTTAACGCCAGCATTTGCAACCATGGTTGGCTAATTATGCTTTTGGGGAACACACACCAGACTAGCACAGTAAATAAGACTATTGTTCTTATCTAAACTACTGGTGTTACAGTTTAGGTATTAGATGCATTACCTCTGAGACAATGTGTTCATTCTCTGCAATACTACATATTCTGTTTGTAGCAATCATTAAATATGTAATTTACTCTAAACACAAGAAAGAAAACAAAATATATTTTTTTCATTGCTAAGCAGGTTTATTCAAGTATAGTTTGCTATATTGTTTCCCAATATAACTCCTTGAACAAAGAGAAAGACAGACAGTGTAGACATTTAATTCCATTTATGGTCAATTTTAGTCATATCGATCCAAGAATGTAGAAGAATATAGTTTGGTGTATACTGTTTTGAAAGCACTTCCTCTATAATATTAAAACAATAAATGTATACAGATTACAGAGATTTCAAATTTTCTCTGCATTCATTAATTTGAATTAATGCACAGGCAATAAATTAATTAATTTGTACTGCCTGGTTTAGCTTTAGTAGTTTTTCCAAAGTCCTTTTTCATAAGTGATATTTTTTATTTAAATATCTGCAATATCATTGTTTTACATGTATATGTTTAAATACAAGGAAGTGCTTTCAATTTCTTTATCATTCACACAAAGTATTTAGACAGAAATGCAGGATCTTTCAATCATCATGGTTACTGAGTTTTCTTAAAGACCCATGGTGACTGCTGCAGAGTGTTGGAAGTCCAAAGATCTGCGCCTTCTACGTCTATATCCAACCTCGCATGACTGAAGATGACAGACAAGAAAATACATTTATCATTAAATACATGGTTTCTACAATGCAAATGCTGTTGAATGTGTTGTCTTTTAGAAAGACCTGTCATAAAAAGTTCATTATTTACTTGAAGTTTACTGTCAAAGCAATGAGTGGACCACTCAAATTTACTGTCCAAACATACCTGTGCACATCTTCCATTCTTTACAAGGCAGAGATGAACTTGACAGTGCAGGAAAATGCGGTCAGAGTTTCCTGAGAAGGTGAACATCCTGAAGGAGAAATGGCTTGTTGTACCATTACCATTCTGAAGAACCTCCACTGTGCCATCTTCAGGGTTGGGGCATCTAGGAAGTTTTAGAAAGGAAGGCAATAGAGGGCAAATTATTGCATGGCATGATCAAGTATATGGTACAACAGTTTTGCTGTACTCACTTTCTAAAATTGTGACAAATTTAGTCAATTAAACATGAAAACATCAAGTCACTCACTCTCTAATGATTAGACTCCAACGAATATCATGGTCAATATCATTAACAGGTGTTGCCCAGCAGTTGTCCAGAACTGTTGCGATTTGACTTCTATCCACTCCTAACACCTCAACAGCCACATATATCTGCTGGTTCACTTGTATTTCCACCTCTCCTTCATATGGGCTAGTAAACTGTGCATCATGGTAGGGAACCATGTGGATCTCATATCTGCCCTGGCCAGGAATCTCCTGACTTATCACACTGGGGGCAAAAATTAAAAAATATCAGCAACCGTTACATACATAATTGGTAATCTGATAGTTGATAGCTTATGTTGATAGCTCATGGCTCATGCCTTACTAAACTCATTCTACCATCCTTTCACTTACCAGCCCTGGGCCTTAGGCAATGTCACAACACCAAATAAGCAGAACAGCAGACTTACTTACTATAACCACTCTAATCTTAATCAAAACCCTAATCTCATGTTGCATCAGGTGGAAATTCTCTGTCAAGTCCAAAATTAGATAACTGATTTTGTAGGTAATAAGGAGCATCTCTCATGTTCTAAAGGACAGACATGTTAACTATTGGAACTTGAATGTTGTCATTCCAAATGGTTCAAAAACATGAAGATTGACCAAAATCGCAGTAATGCTTTGTCTCGATCACTTCAATTAGAAAACTATTCACTGTCTAAATACTACACACTTGTATTGAGAAGGTACTGTGTGGCCTTACCCGCCTTCAGCTCGGATGCCCATGGGCATAGATAGATTCTGGATCAGAGGATATGCACAAGAAAATGCAATATTCATCCATCTTTCTCTTGAAATGATGCTCTGATTATTGCTTCTCAAGATAGACTGAACAGCATTTTGGTAGATGAAGTGAGTCCTGTTGCTCTATGAGGACATGAATAAATCTCAAGCTACAGGTCAACTTACTAATTGTACATATCAAAACATACATACATACAGCTCTAGTGAAACAAAAATGGAAGGATAATTACTGTCAGAGTGGTATCACATATGTGGTCTTCATTGTCAAAATTAAACACAAGTCTGCCATCCTCAAGGGTCCCTCTGCAACTTGGGTCATTTAGGTGAAGGGTCTCAGCAGAAAAACCAGATTCAAAGAGCTGGCAGCGGGACAGAGAAATGGAGCCAGTGCTACTGGCACAGGACTCCACAGCATCTGAGCAGATAAAGGATTAAAAATATATAATTTTTGTTTTTTAACATGTACTTTTTGGAATTGTTGCTTTTATTTTTTATAGGACAATGGGGTGGTGGCTGGGACTTGAATTTTGATATCACTTGAACCATGCTATACATCGAAGAACATTAACATTTTGGGGATATTACTTTCTCAATACCTTAAGACACGTGAAGACACATCTTCTCTGAGAGTGTTATAGCATGCTAATGGCATGCTGTATACTAATGTGCTAACAGAGAGCACGCTGAAACTCTTTTATAAAAGTCTAATTTAAACCACGACCTCTGCAGCCAATAAAAACAGTGCTTCTGTACAAATTAATTTAATTAAACAATGAATGTTAAGATAAAACCTTAGTCAGGATAGACCCCATATTATTCCATCTATAACTCAGGAGGCTGTTCAAAACCTGGCCATAACACAAAGCACCACTCACATAGTTTAACTTTAAATGACAATTTTTGTCCCAAATCATTGTTAATGTGCATAATGACTTCACCCCAGGCTGGAAGATGGAGTGTGTGCATTTGAATATTTGAATTTTTCAGTGCAATGTTTATTTATTTTTTTCTCTGTGGCTTTAATAAAGTCTGTATTCTTTATATACTATTTTCTGTTTTATTTTTGCTGTAGTTTTTATTGACTTTGTTCACCATTGTTAAGGCTGGTCTTACTACTAGTGGAACTAATAAACTAGTGGACATTTTTTGGACAAAGATCTTGTTGCACATTTAAGAGACAATTACTGTTCACCTTGTTACAGTGTTAATGCATTCCAGTGATCTTTCTATCACAACAGCTGCATTTGCATATTGCACTATTGCATATTGCATTTAACAAAAGTGAAGGGTGTAGAGCAGGGGTGTCCAATCCTGCTCCTGGAGGGCCAATGTCTTGCAGAGTTTAGCTCCAACATGCTTGTCTGGGAATTGTCTGAAGACCTGGATTAGCTGATTCAGGTGTGTTTAATTACGGTTGGAGATAAACCTTTCAGGATAGTGGCCCACCAGGAGCAGGTTTGGGCACCCCTGGTGTAAAGCCCAACTAAAGGAAACTAATCACCATTATGGTGACTTCAAACTAAACTATTTTCAATAAAACATCGTTAAAGCAGCTAAATAACAATGCTAAAACATTTACTAGAGCTAAACCTCTATTAATTCACAATGAAAACTTTTCTACATGTATGAAAGAAATTAAGGCAGTAGTATCAATAAGCTTGGACGTTATCGGTTCTGCTTTTGGTGCTGGAGAAATTAAAATAATACTTTTAAACACTAAAAATGCCTGCATTTACAAATATATGTTTTATATTTGTTTGTTTTTGTAATAGTGATTGGTTCATCCCTTGCTAAATATGCTTCTGTGCAAGATCTTTGTATGATGACAGGTTGGTCCTCTCTGCATAGCTTTGTCAGGTTTTACAATCTTGAATTTGCAAATTAATAATAACTGATTATTGACTCTCACGTGGCTAATGTATGACACCTGTATGTCACTGTAATCTGTTTACCTTGATTACAACCATCATAGTGCAAAGCTTTTGTTTCCACTATAATTTACTGATTGATCATTAATTACTTTTTTTACTACTCTGCATGGCTCCCCTGACATGCTCTGGTGTCCCGCATGGGAGGTGCGCCACACACTTTGAAAACCAATGGCCTACAACTATTCGATTATGAATATTTGAGTTTTGCACTTTCTTAATATGTAGCAAGAGAGAAACCAGAGATGCATGTTGCACTTTTTTGGCATTTAACATTTGTAACTCAGTGTTTGTTCAGTGTGTGTGCTATGTATCTTTTCATTTGTTTTTTTAACATTCTTATTACACAATAATCAAAAGTTAAATATCAAAACATAATTATCTATGATTTTTTTCTATACATAGTAGAGCTGTAAACTGAATAAAACAGTGTTTCTGTGTGATTAGTTATTTTGTAATATAAACATAATATTATGGCTATATTTATATATTTGACATAATGATACCAATATGATTAATAATTAATAATAATTAATTAATTACATTTTCTAAGAATAATAATAGCCATTCAACATTACATATTAAAGCAAAAGCCTTCAATCCTCTTCCTAGAGACCCATTGTCCTGTAAAAAGTTTATTTCCAACCTGCTTCAACACACTTGCTATTTTCAAGCAATCCTGAAGTCCTTGGTGAGCTGGTCCAGGTGTATTTGTGCCAGGGTTATGCTTCAGTGCATAGTGGTGCTCATTGGTCTCCTAGGTTAAGTGGTTCTAAATTAGTTGACACCTGTTTCTGTTCTTGTTGATTACCCTGTTGGTGTATTTAAGATCTCAGGCTACGTCCACACGAAGCCAGAGCTTTCCCTTTCCAATCTTTTCCCCCCCTCGTCTAAAGCAATATCTGCGTTCACATGAAACTGTCACAAAACGATGTAGTATACATGCTAGACCAGTATGTGGCGCTGTAATTTTGCCCAAGAGATACACTAAAAACGGAGAAGAAGACTATACGCATAAACTTTGCGTGCGGTATACAAACGAACATGGAACAATAGATTTATTAATCTATGTTAATGTTAGTTAATAAAAAGACATTCGCTCAGTGTTTGTTCATGTTTTGGTTGCTGTTACGTAATGTAGCGGTGTCTGACCAGGGGAGAGACGTGGGCTGATGACGTCATCGTTTCAGAAAATATAAGGATTCGCTGTCCACACGAAAACACAAGGGCGGCGTTTTCAGATTTGTCCACTCTGGGACCCGGTTAAAAAAAATATTGGTTTCACTCTCCCAAAATGCTGGATCTGTGTGGACGAAACGCCTATACGATACAAAATCAATGCGTATACAGCTAAATGCATTTCCGTGTGGACCGGGCCTCAGTTTTCCATGTTTCTTTGTCTGATATCATTTATGGTAAAGTGTAGCTGACCTGTTCATTTTTCCTCTTACTATTATTCTTGAATTATTATTGAATGACTTTCTGCCTGCGTTCTGAATTGTTTTTCTACACGTGATAGAATACTGGACTTCCAAATCAGATTTATTTTTGTGGTTCTTTTCTCCCCCACACCTATGGACCTGCCGGCCTCCAACTGCTCTGCCTTGAAAAGAAGGACCGTTTACTGGTGGACTACACTCAACTCAAACTTTTTAGATCTGGTGTGGCTTAAGAACTATCCAGACCGCTCACTCTGCATTTTGTTTTTTTTACTACACAAGCCTCAGTGAGTGGCCCAAGGCATGTCTCCTGGTGGACAGTCCTTAGGAGTTTCCTCAACACCACAGTGGGCGTTCTTCCTGGCTGTACTCTGGGTCCCCTTCTGACTCTTCCTGCTCCTGGCTCCTATCTCCG
>NW_015513198.1:6486-7473 GCF_001515645.1 Sinocyclocheilus grahami | reverse complement strand
ATTAATATTTTTATGAGACATATTAATATATGTGTAAGTTGTTGATTAAGTTGGTCATCTCCTCTTTTCTCCTGCATTATTGTCCACCTTTTTATGTGCATAGTTTCGTGTGGTCACAGCACCATTTCACAGAGTGGGGTTTGCAGATTTCTGGCTGGCTGACCAGCTCAACTCTCTAGTGGTGGTTCTGATGGACCTGGAGTACATGATCTGCTTCTACAGCATGGAGTTGAACTGGTCCAAGTCTGAGGGGGAGCTGTGGATTAAAGAGGGTATCCAGATGAACATTAATGTCTTACCAGATTTATAAAGGTTTTTATTGGGCAGTTATTGATGGCACGTTGTTTGTTTTTTCTTTCAAATCAGGTGGAGGGATATGCCACTCATATTCATATGGAGTACGAGCTGTAATCCAGTGTTTGCCTGCCTGGTTCCGGTTTGTGCAGTGCCTGAGACGTTACCGGGACACAAAGCGTGCCTTCCCTCACCTGGCTAATGCTGGCAAATACTCCACTACTTTCTTTGCGGTCATCTTTTCTGCGCTCTATAAGACGCATGAAAGTAAGCACATGAGCTGTTACATTCTTTACCTGAACATCAGATGCTTTGGATACTGTTTGAAATTCTTTGTTTACCCAACATGACATTTTTTGTTTCCACTCAAAACAAGTCTGAAAGACATTTTCTGTCAGGTAGAATGTGGTTGATATGAAAGTAAAAGCGGACCACACACCGATCCTTGAGGAACACCATGCGGCTAAATGTAAAGTCCTGTGTTTTCTTATATCTGTAATGTTCTCTTATGTCACTCCCTCTGTTTTATCTTTAGCTCTTCCAGAAGGTCAGGTCTTCTTTTACCTGTTAATTGCCTTCAAGATCATTAATTCCTGCTACACCTTAATGTGGGACCTGAAGATGGATTGGGGACTTTTTGACCATAACGCAGGGGAGAACACCCTCCTCAGAGAGGAGATTGTATATCCACAG
>NW_015513198.1:4614-5821 GCF_001515645.1 Sinocyclocheilus grahami | reverse complement strand
AAAAAAACTACATCTACGTCTTGGATGGCTTGAGTGTGAGCAAATGGTCAACATATTATCTTTTTGTTTTTTTGGGGGGGGAAAACTATTCTTTTAATCACAGGTTAAAAGATCCTCAATAGATCCTAAACATATGTACTGCAAATGACAGTGCTCATTATGAAATCTGAATAAGGATTTATGTTTTGTATGCATACCTTAACTTGCCTTGTACATTCACTGTTTATGTAATTGTTGTTTTAATGTTTTTATTCATACCAGTAGGCTTACTACAAATGTTTCAACAAAAAATTTTCGTTAACAGCATGCATTTTGAAGCAGTTAATGATTTAAAATTTTGGTTAAATTAATAATTATTTAAACATAACATTTTACTCCTATGGAAACAATGCTAGTAAAATGCCATAGAATTTGTGCGATCTTGAAGAGTCTGAAATAGATGTTGCTCAATCAGGAACATAAAAATACACGCATCATAACGCTGACTACATATGGTATGGACTTAAAGACATGAATTTTATTTCCAAGATGATGCAGGGGAAGCTTTGAATTTCAATACAATATAGAGGAATATAGTAAGTTTGTATTGTATTGTAATATTTATTGTATATTCAAATCAATGTATGATACTAATACCAGATGATTGACAATTGACATTGATAGTGATTGATACGCTTTAAATCGGGTGATTTTAGGTCAAGTTTTGGCTGTCATTCAATTATGCTTTCTGCCGGTAGGGAATAGTAATATGGCCACTTGAACACTTCCGGTGTTGAGCAATCCAGTCATTATATAGATCAGTTCTCCATCCCCATCAATGTTTGCTTGAATTAATGGCATATGAATTTTCAGCAGGAAACAGTAAAGTAACCCTTCCTAATAATCTCTTTTAGGCGCTTTGTTTGGAACTTCTTTCGTTTGGAGAACGAGCACCTGAATAACTGTGGTGAGTTCAGAGCTGTGCGGGACATCTCAGTAGCACCTATGAATGCAGATGACCAGACGCTACTGGAGCAGATGATGGACCAAGAGGATGGAGTGAGGAACAGACAGGGAAAGAAGAACTGGAAGAGAACCTACAGCATGCCTTTGAGAAGACCATACCTCTCCTCTCAGTACGCTCAGCCTCACAAACACAAATCCATCCTATTCTTTTTAACCAATTAATTGACCTGGCTTTTCCAGTTATTTGTGATTTACTAGATAA